>NW_005871519.1:692180-713498 GCF_000147115.1 Myotis lucifugus
ACATTTGTTCCTCTTCCCCCCCCCATAACTTCCCTCCTCCCAGTTCCCGCCCCACCCTCTGCCCTTACCACCCCCCTCCCACTGTCCTCATCCATAGGTGTACGATTTTTGTCCAGTCTCTTCCCGCATCTCCCACACCCCTTTCCCCCCGAGAATAGTCAGTCCACCCCCTTTCTATGCCCTTGATTCTATTATATTCACCAGTTTATTCTGTTCATCATATTTTTTATTCACTTGATTTTTAGATTCACTTGTTGTGCATTTGTTGTTCATAATTTGTATCTTTTCCGTTTTCTTCTTCTTCCTCTTCTTAAAGGATACCTTTCAGCATTTCATATAATACTGGTTTGGTGGTGATGAACTCCTTTAGCTTTTTCTTATCTGTGAAGCTCTTTATCTGACCTTCAATTCTGAATGATAGCTTTGCTGGGTAAAGTAATCTTGGTTGTAGGTTCTTGCTATTCATCACTTTGAATATTTCTTGCCACCCCCTTCTGGCCTGCATAGTTTCTGTTGAGAAATCAGCTGACAGTCGTGTGGGTACTCCCTTGTAGGTAACTAACTGTTTTTCTCTTGCTGCTTTTAAGATTCTCTCTTTGTCTTTTGCTCTTGGCATTTTAATTATGATGTGTCTTGGTGTGGTCCTCTTTGGATTCCTCTTGTTTGGGGTTCTCTGTGCTTCCTGGACTTGTAAGTCTATTTCTTTCACCAGGTAGGGGAAGTTTTCTGTCATTATTTCTTCAAATAGGTTTTCAATATCTTGCTCTCTCTCTTCTTCTGGCACCCCCATAATTCGGATGTTGGTACGCTTGAAGTTGTCCCAGAGGCTCCTTACACTATCTT
The DNA here is from genome assembly GCF_000147115.1 of Myotis lucifugus. Lineage (NCBI taxonomy): Eukaryota > Metazoa > Chordata > Mammalia > Chiroptera > Vespertilionidae > Myotis > Myotis lucifugus. The sequence continues at coordinate 693,024 of NW_005871519.1, forward strand.
CCTATTTTTGGATTCTTTTTTCTTTTTGCTTTTCTGGTTGGGTGTTTTTTGCTTCTTCATATTTAAAATCTTTGACTTGATTCTTGGAATCCTCTAGTCTGCTGTTGGATCTCTGTATATTATTATTTTTATTTCAGTCAGTGTATGCTTAATTTCTAATTGGTCCTTTTTCATATCCTTGAGGGTTTCACTAAATTTCTTGGAGGTTTCCAGAAGATTCTTGAGTAACCTTATAACCGTGGTTTTGAATTCTATATCCAGTAGTTTGCTTTCCTCCATTTCTTTCATTTGTAACCTGTTTCTTTGTCTCCACATTTTGGCTGCTTCCCTGTGTTGATAGAGTGGCTTTGTGTGCTAGGTGTCCTATGGGGCCCAGTGGCTCAGCCTCCCCAGTCACCTGAGGTGGACGCTCTTGGTGCACCCCTTTGTGGGCTGTGTGCACAGTATTGTTGTAGTTAAGCCTTGATTGTTATAGGTATCACTGGGAAGAATTGACCTCCAGACCAATTGGCTGTGAGGACCAGTTGTGTCTACAATGGGAGAACTGCTGTGCTGGAAACACCTTTATGGGGCAGGACTTGCTTCCGTGGGGCTTTGGTGCTCACTGAGTCTGCCCCCCTGAACGTGTCCCTTATGGATCTGAAGAGTTGTAATCTGGTGTGGTCTCACTATGACCACTGGGTACAATGGCTCTTGGATCTCCAAGGAGGTGCAAAGTCAGCCACTGCCTGAGGCCAACCAGCAGGAGCTACAGAGAAATCTGCAGATTCCTCTTCTTTGTTTGGGGTTTGGAGGTGCCCAGAGGAGGCACAGCTGTGAAACAATGCAGGCTGCTGATGAGCCTTAGGCCTTCTTTTGGAAGCTCTGTGATTCTTTGACCCAGCTGCAGTTTGTTAGGTTAGGTTGCAAAAGGCCAGGCCATTCATATGCAAAAGCTTCTGTGTGGCAGCTTGGGTGGGGTTGTAAATTGGGTGGGGCGGGGTCTCAGGGAATCATCAGGGTGGAGCAAACCTCAATGGCTGCCAGTCTGCTCTGCCTCAGAGCAGTCCTGGGGTCTCTGTGTCCCCGTCCCAGGCAGGAACAATGATCACTGCAAGCACCTCTGCGAGAAAACTGCCCTCGTGTTCTGGCCCGATGCCAGACAGTCCAGTTTCTCCCCGTATGAGTCTGGGTCCCCAGAATCTCGCCTGGAGCTTCAGTTCAAGCAATTGGGAGCTTGTATTTCCCTCCCGATTGAAAAAGACAACAGCATACCCAGTTGCCAGCCCGTTTCCACACGCGCCTCTGTACCTCTGCACCTCCTACCTGCTTCAGTTTGCTTTTCTCTTTCCTTCTAGTTGTAGAATTTCCACTCAGCCAGCCTTCCCGTGGTTCTGGTTGAGATCCGTTTCGTCTTTTAGTTGTATTTTTGATGTGGTTGTGCGCGGCAGCAAGTATAAGTGTGTACCTATGCTGCCTTCTTGGTTCCTCCTCATAGCCTACACTTTTAATGTTGACACAATGGCAGGTGTCCCCCTTCCTCCCACCCTTTGCCACCCCCCCCCCCGGCCTTTACCACATTGTGGTCCATGCCCATGGGGGATGCATGTATATCCTTTAGCTAATTCTTCACCTTCATTATACAGCCCCCCCCATCGGGCATCGGCCAGTCCTTGAAGACAAATCAGGCTTCAATGGGCCATTTGTGTGCTCAACAGGGCATTTTATCTGATCTTTCCCATTAATAAAGTTGAATTCACTTAGTATTGTCTCCGCCCATCCCCTTTTATTCCTCAGTGGCACTGTGGTGTCTGTCACCAAAACTCAGCTCAGCATTGAAGATGTGATGAGTCCCAGTGGTTGGGACCCCTGACTTATGCGAGAACATGTTGTAGCCTACATGCTACACAGAACCCAATTTCATTTAAAAAGTCTCCTAGTGTCATTCAATTCTCTAAGTTAGGAAAGTGTGGATCTTCCAAATACATGACAGGGAGAGATTTTGAATGATAGGATCTCAGGGAAAGAGTCGTCCGAGGCCCTTTATCCTCTGCGAATGTCTCAGGTGGCGGGAGATGCTGTCTGTCTTCTAAGTCCTTCTCCCCCAGGGCTGGTCCCTGATGATTCAGAAGAACCATGTCACCTTTTGGGAAAACTCATGTGTCCATAAGAGGTCGTGTTGGCTGTTACTTTGGTTTGAGGATTCTGTTCTGAGCAATTCTTTGTGTCTAGAAAGTTTCAGAATAACATCCCCTACACCAAGCATGTCAAACTCAAAGGCTAACATGGGCCAAATAAACAAGGTTTAAGTTTGTGTGGGCCACAAAAAAACAAAAGCTTCCATTTTCATAGAAACATAGGTTTATTTTGATAAAGACATGCAGATACAAAGGGCTGAAATAAATGAGTAATTGTTAATATAATAGAGCATTTTAATGAAAATTAATATTTTGCCTCGAGCATTAACTTACCCGACACTGAATAACTGCACAAATTAATAAGTGTAATGCAAATAAACCTATTTTTCTTGTTCTCTGAAAGTGAAATATTTCCTGTTGCGCACACCAAACAAGTCAGTACAAGACTAATGATGTGACCATCGGCTGCTAAAGTATTTGCTGCTAGTATTAGTGGAGAGAAATGGTGCGCCTGTGCGTGAGGAGTGCAAGGGAAATGAATGCAACACGATTATAGTAATCAGTCATTAGCAAATGTTGTAGTTTGTTATTAATAATTATGTATAACAGGATATTGTAAAAATTAAGTTACAAAATTTTTATTAAAACATTTCTTACATACCGTTATATTGGCTGGGCTGCAAAAATATTCACTGTGGACCACATGTAGCCCGTGGGCCGTGAGTTTGACATGCTTGTCCTACACACACACACTCTCTCACACACTCTCACACACAATCACAAACACACACTCACACACACTCATGTACACCTACCCACTCACACACACTTACACACTTGTACACACACACACACACACACACACACACACACACACTCATTATTGCAACATTGAAAATGCTCAATGGTTTGACTCCATACTTAGTGACCCTCTTTGTCTCTCTCTCTTCCTTCCTCCCTCCATCCGTCCCCTGTCTTTTCCTCCTTCTTTCCCCTCCTGTCTCCCTCTCTCCTTTTTTTTCTCACATAAACAGCCATTATGTCCACAATTTCCCAAGACTGTCTTGTTTAAAGGACTATCACCGTATACATTATTACTCAGTCTTGGGGGCTGTTGCTCCATTTTTGCTTCAAGGAAAATGTTAACTGATGTTATAATGCTAATGATGCAGGCCCACCTCTCTTGAAAATCATTACAGATCAATAGATTATGGCATGGATTAGAACATAATTCTCCACAGTGTTCCTTTAAATATTGACATAATAGTTTATTTAATTCATAAGACTGGTTATTTTTCCATTTTTATAACCATCGAGTAAAGCCACAGTAACATCATGATGGCCAGCAGTGTGCCCTTAGATGGGCATCTCCGTCCTTCGCGTGGGTCTCTGCTCAGTGCCCCTGCTTTCCAGGTTTGGGGCCCTGCCCTCCGCTCGGGGGAAGTGGCTGGAGGCTCAGCTGGCTGACCCCTCGGTGAACCGTGAGCATGGAGAAGCCCAAGCTGCGGAGCAGAACAGACAAGCTGGTGGTCAGCGTGACATCCCCAGGACAACATGTGACATGCCCAGGACAGCGTGTGACATCCCTAGGAAACATGTGACATCCCCAGGACACATGTGACATTCCCAGGACAACATGTGACATTCCCAGGATAGTGTGTGACATGCCTGGGACAGCATGTGACATCTGCAGGACAGCATGTGACATGCCCAGGACAGTGTGTGACATCCCCAGGACAACATGTGCCATCCCAGGGACAGTGTGTGGCATGCCCAGGACAGCATGTGACATGCCCAGGACAGAATGTGACATTCCCAGGACAGCTTGTGACATGCCCAGGACAACATGTGACATTCCCAGGACATGTGACATTCCCAGGACAGTGTGTGACATGCCTGGGACAGCATGTGACAACTGCAGGACAGCGTGTGACATGCCCAGGACAGTGTGTGATATCCCCAGGACAACATGTGACATTCCCAGGGCAACATGCGACATTCCCAGGACAGTGTTTGACATGCCTGGGACAGCGTGTGACATCTTCAGGACAGCGTGTGACATGCCCAGGAAAGCATGTGACATTCCCAGGACAGCATGTGACATTTCCAGGACAGCGTGTGACATGCCCAGGACAGCGTGTGGCATGCCCAGGACAGCGTGTGGCATGCCCAGGATAGTGTGTGGCATGCCCAGGACAGCGTGTGACATGCCCAGGAAAGCATGTGACATTCCCAGGACAGCATGTGACATTTCCAGGACAGCGTGTGACATGCCCAGGACAGCGTGTGGCATGCCCAGGATAGTGTGTGACATGCCCAGGACAGTGTGTGACGTGCCCAGTCAGAACCTTGCCTGCAGCGGCCCAGGCTGCAGAGCCATGACAGGCTGGGCGTCGGGGTCTCGCACTCGGAGCTGCTGCAAGGTGCCTGCCCTCCGAGGGCTCTCTGGACCCCCTGGCCCTCGACCAGGGGACCTGCAGGTGGGCTTTTCTGGCACGTAACTCAGGCTGTGTTTTTTTCTTCTTTATTATTTTATTATTTTTTAAAAATATATTTTTATTGATTTTAGAGAAGGAGAGATAGAAACATCAATGATGAGAGAGAATCATTGATTGGCTGCCTTCTGCATGCCCCCGACTGGGGACCGAGCCCGCAACCTGGGCATGTGCCCTGACTGGGAATTGAACCTGAAACCTCTGGTGCCTGGGACCAAGCACTGGGCTGGGCCGTGTTTCTGTGCTGTGTGGGCTGTAGAAGAACCCACAGTGTGATTCTCTCATACCTACCAGAGTGAATATTGGGGAGCTACTGACATTACACTGGCAGCAGGGTGGCTCCCCCACCCGACCCTAAAGGAATTCCAAGGGCCGACTTGTGGCTGAGACGCTTACTGTGATGAGAGTAATTCTGAAACAAAAATTGTAAGAAAAAGTGTGAATTGAGTTTAGCCCTAGTAAATGTTAATTTAAATAGAATGATTTCCTTACTTTTCTTTACTGAGGTGAAATTCGCCTTGCAAAAATTTGACCATTTTAAAGTGAATAATCTCATGACATTTGATACATTCCCATGTTGTACAACCATTGCATCTACCTGGTTCCAAAACGTGGCCCCCAAGTGGCCCTTGTGCCCTGAGCAGCTCCCCCAGATCCGGGGGCCCAACCGTCCTGTATCTGCTCTTGCCCCCTCTGAGCATTTCACGTGAATGGACTCGAGTAGCGGGACCTTGGTGGCTGCCTCCTGCACTGGCCATCATGTCTTCAAGGCTCACCTGCGTTGTAGTGTTGGTGCTGCATTTAAAAAAAATCTTAATTGATTTTCAGAGAGAGAGATTTGCTGTTCCACTCATTTACGCTTTCACTGGCCATGTTCTCCACGTGCCCCAGCTGGCACTGCGCTCCGGCTGGGCCTGTGGCCTGTCTGCTGAGTCATGCTCCACGTGTTCCCTGGTGGGGACGGCCACACTAAGCGTCGTCCAGGGAACACGGCTGCTTCTGCCCTGGGCTTTGCGAACTGCAGCCATGAGCACATCTCAAGCGCGTTTGCCTGAGTGAAGCAGACTCAGCGTTCATTGGAAGGACACTCCTGTCCGGCCCGCGGACATTGCATTTAGAGGGGATGGTTTGGGACTTCTGAGAGCTGTTTGGGACTCCTGTATCTCGTTTGTCCAACAGCAAGGAACGTACAGGCCGGGTTCTCGGGGGGAGGCGGTGAGACTGGGCTCCTCCACCCGGGGCAGCGATGGGACCTGGGACCCTGCCATCCTGAGCCTCCTCCTTCCCTTCTCCTGTCTCTGCCCCTTCCCATTCGCCTGTCTCTCTGTCTCCCCATCCATCTGTTCATTCATTCATTCACTCAATCACTCACTCACTCATTCACTCACTCACTCACTCATTCTTTCATTCAATCACTCACTCACTCACTCACTCATTCACTCAATCACTCACTCACTCATTCACTCACTCACTCACTCACTCATTCTTTCATTCAATCACTCACTCACTCCCTCACTCACTCACTCACTCATTCACTCACTCACTCATTCACTCATTCACTCATTTGCTCACTCACTCACTCATTCACTCACTCACTCATTTGCTCACTCATTCACTCACTCACTCACTCATTTGCTCACTCATTCATTCATTCACTCACTCACTCACTCACTCACTCCTCCAGCTGGGCCTGGCCGCACCCGCGTGTTGAATTGGGAAGATCGGGTGGAGAATGCACTGCTCTGTGGTCAGGATGAGTGTGACTTTGCCCAGCTCAGAGGACAGGTGTCCTGGAAAGATGGACGCTACACGAAGTCATGGGAACAGGGAAGACCAGGCCGCATCCGAGGGGATCAAGTTCATTTTCCACAGGGCTGTGGCTTGGTAAGGGGCAGGAAGTGACGGGGGCCCTGAGTGCACCAAAGGGCCGAGCCTGCCCTGTGCCCACTTATAGCATGGTGAGGCCAGGCCGGCCCTGCAGATGGACGGAGGCCACCCTTTGTTGGGTGCTGGCCTTACTTAAAATTCTTTTTAATTGATCTTTTAGAGAGAGAAACATTGATGTGAGAGTGACACATTGATCGGCTGCCTCCTGCACGCCCCCTACCGGGGATGGAGCCCCAAACCCAGGCATGTGCCCTGACTGGGAATCGAACCAGCAACCTCTCGGGCTTGGGACACTCAACCCACCAAGCCACCCAACCAGGGCTGCCTGCCTTTCATTTCTTGTTCAAGTTTCTTCTAACAGACCTGGTAGGTATTTCTTCCAATTCTCATGCCAACCCTGCAAACGGATCCTTTCGGCCCCCTGCAGGATGGGAGAGCGGGTCTAGAGACGGAAGGCACGGCCTGCGGTCAGGCGTGGTGAGCTGTTGCAGTGGATGAAGCTTGAGTTGAACAGACTTCAAATGCGGTGGTTCTTCCCAGCACGCTTCCTCCTGCCTGTGCGTGTGGACACGCGTGCTGTGGCGTGCACGCAGCATGGCCTGGGCAGGAGGCCCACGGGACCTGCCTGCTACCACTTTTCCAGTTCGGACACGGGGTTGCCGTCGGTCCTCATCCCTTCTTGTGTGTGCTGAGCCCATTCTTCAGGAGCCCTCTGTTTATTTGTTTACTTATTTAATCCTCACGTGAGGATGTTCACTGAGAGAGAGAGGAAGAGGGAGAGAGAAAACGTCGATCAGCTGCCTCACACGCCCACCCCACCTGGGTCAACCCACAGCCTCTCCTCCAGGGCCCCGGATGGCCTCCGCCCACCGAGCCTCCTGTCCGCCAGGGTGATGTGGAAGGTGCAGGCCGAATAGCAGCCAACCTGGGCTTGAATTCCAGCTCCATGTGTTCTAGCCGTGTGTCTTTACTTCCATGCCTCAGTTTCCCCATCCTCAAAATGAAGGGATGACAGTGTCTACCTTATGGAGTCCTAGGAAACCCCCGGACACATCGATTAGGTGGCAAATAGCAATCACATCCCTGTCACAGACCGGGCACATTTGGAATGTGAGTCGGCTGAGGAGCTCCTTGCTGCAGAGCACCAGCCCCTTGGAAAATGACATAAAATTAAATCAATTAAACCCCGGACAATGTCCGCTCTCCTGACTTTCCCCAGGGAGTGGTATGCACGGCTACACAGTCAGGACAGTAGGGGGGGGATGGCACCAGAATGGGAGCATTTGGGCTCTGAGGGGGGAGCATTGGCTCTGACGGGGGGAGCCAAGGATGGCTGTAATGTATATGGAGCCTCCTCGTGGCCTGTCAGGCTGCAGTCCTGGGCTTGTGTGGAGACATCGGGGATGGTGGGAGCCATGGAGTGAGCAGGTGGTGAATGTGACCCTGGCGCACAGGGATGGGGAAGGTGGACCTGCCGGGTGTTTGCGTGGCATTGGCGGCAGGAAGATGTTAGATATGAGGGTGGAACCAGCAAGCCCATCCTGTGTGTTGAGCCAGGACTATGACTGCACAGACTCCCTGCAGCGAGTGGCCAGCCTGCTGGCAGACGAGGTGGATGGGAGCTAGACCCACAGGAGATGCAGCCCTGCTTGCTCCACGGAGCGGCGTGTCTCAGGGAGTCAGGCAGCTCCGCTCCGAGAGCTGTGCACCTGCACCCCCCTTCACTTTAAATTCCAAGTCAGTTGGTGCCAAGCGTCCCGATGACCAGATGACCAAGGAGCTCAGCAGCCTCTCCCCTTCCCCATGTACACACGGGCCCGGAGGGAGAGCTGGTGGGTGCTGCTGGCGGCCAGGCCTCAGTTCTGAAATGCGCAGAACCAACGCGTTCCCTCTCAAAATAAGGTCACTGTTGGCTGAGCTGCAAACAATTGCCAAGTTTATTCTCAGGATGTATTTGCTTTTAGTGGCACCTCAGGATTTAATGCGCTGAGTGATGGTGTTTTCATCTTCCTCACTTCAGCGGTGCAGGCAGCGAGGGCTCCATCTCCGACTGAACTGCCTTTCTCTGTGTGGGCACCAGATGGCGCCATGCCGCAGGCTCTTAAAACATCATTAATTTATTATTTTAAAAACGAATTTGGGAATGATGGCTGCTGGCATTCTAGGTTCACTAGCGTTTGCTTCGTGTTTCAAGCTGTGGATAAGAGATTTAAAGACTGTATTTGAAATGTTCTTTTCATTCTCTGTTCTCCTCAGTTGTCACAGTAGACTTCCTCCCCAAATCTTGATTTTCAAGGGAAGTGGGACTGTCCTGGGCAAAATGCTGATGCCTTTGCTCCCGCCTTATTATTTTTTTTTGTTCTGTTCTTTCCTTTCATCTGTAGAAAAGTGATTTAGTGAGAATACTTATACTAAAATGATAGTGACTTATTTCACTGAGAAATCGGTACAAAAAATCATGTTTGGTGCAAAGGATTGGCTGTCATGAATTTTCAGCTCTCAGTGACAAATCGTCCAGGACCCAGGTCTAGATGGGTGTTTATTTTTACCTCTCGCCGTACCAGTGTTCTTTCCATCTGGATAGATAATAAACACACACGCTCTTTTGTGTGATAAGCACATTTTGCGGAAGGCACATTCGGTTTTCTTTGTTTTCACAAGGACATTGGCACTAAGAATGGCCATCGCAGGTTCGCGGGGAGCCAGCACCGGCCGGGAGCTGGTGCGGAGTGAGAGGGACTGTGTGAGAAACGGCGGGACAGGCTCGCCACGCCCAGGAACGCGGTAATTGATGTGTTTGGATCTGAAAACACTGTTTATCGTCGTGGCTAATGCGGAATAATATCTACCGCTGGTGCTTCAAACGGGAAGGGTGAATTCCACGTGGAAATTACAGCGTCTAGGGTGCATTCTTTTGGGTTATCCTTTATTTTCATAAAAATATCCCTCCTGCTGAGCATGTATTTTGAGATTAGGAAGTGCCCTTCCTCCCCCAGAGAAGGGTGTTTCTCATGCTCCGTTCTGAGCACAGAAGGCCCTGCAGGTGGTGGTCTGCATCCCCACGCAGGACGGGGACGGGGAGAAGCGGCCAGGAGCGGAGGGGCCTTCCCACTCGGTGCTTCATGCAGAGGGCCAGGCACGGCCAGCACGGCGCCTGGGCAGGAGCAGTGAGAGGAGAGTGTGCTCACCAGATGCCAGGGGCTGGCTCCCGAGGGCGGGCACAGTGGGCTGAGCTCAGGGGGGTCCTGGAAGAGCAGTGGACAGAACATAACCGTCTTTGGAAACAGAGGGGCAGGGACGGGACAAGCATGGACGTCCCCACGGGCTTCCTTCTTCCCTAGGACTCACCCTACAGAAGCAGATCGGGCAGGAGTGTGTAAGCAGAGACCTTCTGGGGAGCTCTTCTAATTCTCTTAATTTTTTTCCATCTCAACTCTGGGCACCACTGGACAAGGACATGGCTCCAGGGCACCCGCCCCATCTCCTCGTCCCACGGCTAATAAGGAATGGCTTCTAGAATTGGAGGCCGCCCCTGGAGTAACAGCCAAGACAAGCAAAGCCAGGGGCACTGGCAGGGGGCGTGCAGGGGGGATGCTATGGAGATGCACGGTGCCCCTTTCCCACTTGCGGCGGAATTAGGCCTGCGTGCTCCCAGCACGGGGGGGGGGTGCAAAGAAGTTCTTGGTCCCCTTGTTTGACGTTTATTGACTCAGCCACTCATTCCACAAGGACTGACTCCGTGCTGTTTGCTACGAAATCTGCCACCTGGCGCCACTCGCCGGGACCGGCACTCCCACGCCCTGCACTGTCATCGCGAGGACCAGTTGCTCTTCCCATCGGCGTGGATGTTGTTCCCTCCCTCATGAGCGGATCCCAGGCTGGTGGTGGCCTGAGAGAGAGAGGCCTGGTCCCTGCCCTCAGACTGAGGGCGGCTCTGGAAGGGGGCCCCGAGTTAGGTTCAGGCTTCTTTTGGGCTTCATCCTTTTTCTCAGGCCTTTGAGGGCACGGGCTGGCGTGTAAAGCTCTGACAGTGAGGCTGGTGGCTATGGCCAACTCCCGCCGGCTGCATGGGGGGCAGAGGAGAGGAGAGGAGAGGAGAGGAGAGCACAGCTGTGTGCAGAGGAGGACTCCATTCCGGGCTCGGACTGTGCTCGGCCCCTGTTTCCTCACATTTGCAGCTGCACAGAAGCCCTGCTGCTCTCAGCCCCGCCCCCTTCCCCTCCCCGCCGCCTCACTACACTGCTCATGGACTCAGGCTCCAAGAATGAACCTTGGAGAAATGGATGACGGGACTGGTTTCCAGTTCACCTGCTCCTGCGACTCTTAGGACTGTGGCCTGTGGCGCAGGTGTCACAGGTCCACCTCCCTTGGACCACTTGGGGCACAGAGACTTCCACCTGGTCCCTCCTTCCCACCAAGTGCCTCCTTCCCACCAGGGAACCCCTCCTCCTCGCCAGGGAACCCCTCCTCCTCGCCAGGGAACCCCTCCTTCTCACCAGGGAAACCCTCCTTCCCACCAGAGAACCCTTCCTTCTCACCAGAGAACCCCTCCTTCCCACCAGGGAACCCCTCCTTCTCATCAGGGAACCCGTAGCACCTATGGTTGGGTCCCTTGCATCCCCTCCTGGGAGCTCCGCCTGCACAGCTCTCCTGGTCTTGCCTGGTGAGAAGGAGGAAGGACGTCCAGTGGCCCTGGGATGGCTGAGGGCATGGAGGAGGCTCGCCCTGGGCGGGCTGGGAGGCCCGTTCCCTTGCCCGGAGAGAGGGCCATGCTGGTGGCCTTTCCTCAGGTATCCAGGGTGCTACAGGGTCTTGGTGTTGGGTCACCTCCGAGGTGCTGTGTGGAGGCCTCCCGCACAGAGAGCCCCGAGCCTGGCCTTGCGACGGCCTGCTCCAGCAGAGGGCACTGAGGGCAGGGCAGGGCGGTGAAGCGAGGGTCGGGGGAGCCGTGCCTGGTGTCTCCACCCCGAGCGAAGCAGCTGTGCTCAGCCCGCCTTTCTGGATCCCGATCCCCATCACTGGGGCTCACTCGTGTGGGTCAACTCCGTGACGCTACACCCCTCCAGGGGAAGGCTGGCCACAGCGGGCACCCTTATCTTAGTAAACACTCTATCCCATGATCCGCAGCAAAAAGGTTAATCCTCATCAGAGAATGGCTCAGCCTCAAGGGTCACTCTTCATCTCGGTTCCTTTGTGGGCTGGACCCTCTGCTGCTGCGTGTTGTGATTCTTCTGTGGCCGCGCTCCCAGCGCGCCCTCAGGAATTCCAGGCATTCCAGCAGGGAACCACTTCAACTCTTAAGCTGCGAACCACAGACACACAGAGGCCTCCTGGGATGGAGCGCAGGCGATTTGCATGGCCCTCCTTTCCTCCTCTGGGCACCATGTAGGCCGTTTAATTACTCGTCTCCGGGAGGGACTAGCGACCCTCTGTGTCGCCTCTTGTCTTGGGGACCAGACAACCACAGTTTATTTGTCATAACAGAATTCCATCACGGAGAGCCCTCGGAAGTTTGTTTTGTTTTATCTGGGGGTTTAGTCCATACAATGAGCCTCGTTATGAACGGGCTTGGATAACATCGCAGGCGTAGCTTTTGTCTTGGCGACTGTAGGGATCATAAATGTAGGCACCACTAAATTATGCCGTGGACTGAAGTGGGGTTTTACCATTAATTGGATCTAGGCCCTCTGACCTTTTCACAGGAAGCAAACTGAAGTGTAATAATTTTTATAAAGATGAGCTTTCTGTACGTCCAGTCCTTGTTTTTAAACACTGAAATGATTGCTGGACAATCAAAGAGCTCTGGCTTTACTGTTCTTGAGATAAATAGGGCTTTGCTGTTTCAGGGTGTCACATTCTCTGTCCCTCCTTATCACTCCCCACCCTGCCCCCAGCTGCAGGGACAGGTCAATAAACTCAAAGATAACTCGTATTCGGGGACAAAAGTCTAATGGAATCACATTTATATTTCTACTGATTTATTTATTTTGTGAGTAAATACTTTCTGTAAGATTTATAAAACTTGGAGACTGGAACTTAAAGCAGGCTCAAAAGGTGGAAGCTGCCAGCGGCTTTCGAGGGAACCAGCCGGATGCAGCAGGAAGTTGCACACGGGTCTAAGCTTGCTTATCTCAGAAACCAGGTCATTTTTGTTGTTTTGAGTTTTGTCTATTTTGCATGGGCTTCGCTCCGTATATTGTTTGGACCACTAATGTTCTTACTGGCTCCGCCCAATGCTGTGGTTGGTTCAAGAATTGATTTTAACCTCATCTAAATGGAGTCTGCACATCGCCTGAGAGAACTGAACGCATATGGTGGGTAGGTTCACACTGCCCTTAATGTGATGCAAAGACAGCCAACTTTTCCGTGTTTAAAAATATAATGAATTGCCTTGGCCGGTGTGGATAAGTTGTTAGAGAGTCGGCCCTCACACCAGAGAGTCCTGGGTTAGATTCCCAGTCAAGGGTGTCCGGACCTGGGTTGTAGGTTCCATCCCTGGCCCTGTTGGGGTGTGTGTGGGAGGCAACCAATCGATGTGTCTCTCTCACATCAATGTGTCTCTCTGTCTGTCTCCCCCTCCTCCCTCCATTCCACTCTTCCTAAAAAAATCAGTGGGAAAAATGTCCTTGTATGAGATTAACAACTATATATATATGAAATGAACTGATCAAATGCTGGGTATACGAGTGCTTGTAAGTCCTGGGTGGTGGATACAGACCACGTGAGAGGGTAGAGGAGTGTGTGTTGTTGCCATTCTTCTCCCCCGCCTGATGCTCCTCAGCCTCTCGCCACCTCAAGAATCCCCGCCATTCCAGGTCCCACACCACATTCTCCCCAGGGGAGTGGGCACAGCCCAGCTCACCGACCAGGTAATTGCTCGTTCTCTTTTGGTAGCTCTGCATTTAAATGAGATAACCAAGCCCTTTGAGCTGTACCTGTGAAAGCCTTGCCTTGAGATGATAGTATGGAATCTCATTGAGGATGGCTGTGTGGACGTAAGAGCCAGTCACTTTGCTGTGCAGTCAATGTACCAGAAGTATGTATCTCTGTGCATGCATTTATACACACGCATTTTTATGAAATAATTTGCAAAACACAGATGCATCTCTTTATCTGCCTGACTTGTACAGTCGTGGCAAGATAATGAACATGTATAAAGTATGTTGTGAGTAAAGACATGTGAGAAGCAATTATTCATCCTTCTGCCAAACCTTTAAGGTTGCAAGGTCAACAAGACACAGACCGTGGGCCGAAAGCTTTATTTGAAGTAAAGACATGTGATCTTTAAAGGAAGTTATTAACAATGTGACAGAAATCTTGAAAAACCACTCATTTCAGTGGGAAACTCTAGCCAAAGCCCTGTGCTTATAGGTTAGTTGCCACAACAAAGCTCTGGGGCTATCATATTAGAGTATTTGCTTCCACAGTGAAAAGTCAGGAAAAGCAACCACTCTGTTCATGTTTGGAGCCTTTTGGTTGGAACCTGATCAGGGTAACATGTTACACAGCAAACGGCTTCCTACTTAGGCTGCAGCTTCCTCTTCCTGGTGCTGGTGAATTATCCAAAGGTTTCACTGCAGCCCGGCCAGCGCAGTTCAGTGGCTGAGCGTCCACCTAGGAACCAGGAAGTCACAGTTCGATTCCCAATCAGGGCACATGCCCGGGGTTGCAGACTCATCCCCAGTGAGGGGCGTGCAGGAGGCAGCTGATCAATGATGCTCTCTCATCATTGATGTTTCTATCTCTCCCTCTCTCTTCCTCTCTAAAATCAATAAAAATATATTTTAAAAAATAACCAAATTCTAAAGGTCAGAACATAAACATTGTGAAAAAAAGAGAAAGCTCTCATTGGATGCTAACCCTCATTCCGCTCCCCTCATGGGGGAGGGGATGGAGACTTGGGGTTGGTGTGAGTCCGGCTGCAAGGATCGGCACAGGCCAGGCCCATTAGCCACACCCACAGAGGACAAGGAGGCACCCAGGGCCACATTTATTCTAGAAACTCCAGTACTCCTGAATATTCTAGCTCCCACGTCTCCCCAAATAAATAAACTGAGGGATGAGTACCAATGGGGAACCACCCCTTTGAACAAAGGGGAAGCCTTCCCCCAGGGGTGGTGCAGTGAGGGGGAGGGGTCAGGGAGGCTGTGAGAGGAGGGGTCCGCCCGGCCTGGGATGACCCCAGGAGGAAGCAGCTGCTGTCCTTCGTCAGTGTCCACGGCCTCAGAGCCGGGCAGGTGGGCCGGGGCAACGGCCGGAGCCACCGCCTGCTGCTGTGCCCGCACAAAATCAGGTCACGTGGGTACTAGGAGCTCTGCTCCTTTGGAAATCACTGTGGAAAGTGTTTTTCCTGGAGGCCTGGGAAGGGTGTTCTCCAGTTCCCTCCCGTCCCGGGAGGAAGCCGTCGATGCCCATCCAGATCGGAGCCGTCACATGGGGCTGCCTCAGTTTCCGACTCCAAGTCACTCTGATTTCCAGACACTCACCTGTGCTCCTCAGAGCCCCTAGGCAGGTGCTTTAGTCAGAATACAGCCCACACCGCGTCCTCTTGCTTCTTGGAATATAAACATCTAGAAACGCTTCGCTTCTGGCAGGGAAGGCCCTGCTTTTTGCAGCTCTCTGCTCCCGGAGCCAGGCCGCTTTCCCCGCAGTCTGCGATGCGTGTCTGTGTCGCGGTGACTGTGTCCGTCCAGGTCTCTCTGTGGAAGAAGCAGCCTTCCCGGCCGTCCCGACGGCTGCGTGCTGCTGCTGTCCACGACGTGGGAAACACAACAGCTTTGGATCCAAGAGGATCATGGGAGCTCGTTCCCGTGAAAAGGAAACAAGCATTTTGAGCGGCTGCCGGGGCGAGGGCACCTGGTCTATGGGTCCGCGGGGCGGGTCCGGCCGTGTGGACAGAGGTTTAGGGGAAACACTGGGGAGCGAGGTGCTGCTCTCTCCCAAACACCCAGCTGCTTGTTCAAAGGCTGTTGGCACTTTCCAGAGGGTTTCAAACAGGCCAAGCTCTGGCCTCGCAGCTCCTGACCCCGTGGCAGCCAGAGCTGGAGGTTCCATGGCGGCAATAGCCATCGAGGCTGGGAGACCGCGAGGCTGCGGGAAGAAGGTGCGGCCTCTGTGCTGAGGGTGCGGAGCCTCCGGGACACGCACAATCGCCTTTGTGCTGAGTCACTGTGACCCAGAGATTCACAGTCTGCAGGTCAGGGGTGCGCGGGACTGAGTGAGCATACAGCCCTTTCCACCGGCTCACATGCTTGTCCATGTTTTCCTCACATGCAGACCATGAGGACTCCTGCCGAACAACATCTTCCCATAAAGGAAACAGTCCGTCCGCACAGATTCAGAGCCTTAGAAAACGCTGTTTTAAAGAAAAGATTCCTTCCCTTTTTGCACAATCAAGCTTGACATATTCCTTCACTCCCTCTATCACTCCACATATAGAGGGAGTTACTGACCACCTACTATGTGCCAGGCTCTGTGCTGGGTGTTTAGGATCAGAGAGAAGCAACCAAGCTGTGCCTTAATAGAGCTCATGTTCTCATTCAAAGGGACAGACGGCAAACAAGCAAATACATAAAATGCCGGCATGTCAGATGGCGGTCATTGCTGTGGAGGAAGTGATGCAGGAGCGGGTGTGCCAGGGGGCGGGCGGGCCTTGAAGCAGAGGTCAGGCCTGCAGGCAGGGTGCCCAGGGGCAGGGCTCAGAGCCAGCACAGGACCCAGCAGGGAGGCCATTGGGACGGGTCAGGGAGTGACAGGTACACAAAAGTTTAGGAGGAGGTGGGAACCATTGAGGGTCTCACATGAGGAGTGGCTCTAGCTCGATCTCTTTTTTATTAAGGTAAAATACACATAACATAAAAGTTACCTTTTTAATCATCTTTAACTGAGCAGATCAGTGGCATGAAGTACATTCTCATCATTGTGCAGCCGTCACCACCATCCCCAAAATTTTCCATCTTCCCAAACTGAAACTCTGTTCCCATTAAACACCCCCTCCCCTTCCCCCGCACCCCGCACCCAGCTCCTGGCCCTGCCATGTACTTTCTCTCTATGACCTTGATGTGTCCAGGAGCCTCATGGACATGGGCTCATACAGTCCTGTGTGACTGACTTGCTCACTGAGTGTAGTGACCTCAAGGCTTCTCATGTAGTCGTCAGGGTCTCCATCCTGGTCAGGGCTGAGAAGTGTCATTGTGTGGATGGACCACAGTCTGTTGACGAACATTTGGCCTGTTCTCACCTGTGGGCTGTGGAGAACATGCTGTTTGAACGTGATTGCAGATACCTGAGCCCAGGCATCCATTTCTTCGCACAGGTAGGTGTGCGGAAGTGGATGCTGGGCCACATGACAGCTCTGTTTGCTTCCGAGGGACCTTCCCACTGTCTTCCAGCCGCTGCCCATCGATGTCCCCCCAGTAGAGCACCAGGGTGCCAGCCCCTCTGTGTCCTCACCTACATTCCAGCTTTCTTGTTCCTTTCTGTGTCTTCATGATGTGGCTTCTCTGAAGAAGGATCATAGGCCCACCTGTCCCAGGAGCAGTGAGGAGGCTGGGCTGGGTGGCCACTGGGGCCCACCTGTCCCGGGAGCAGTGAAGGGGCTGGGCTGGGTGGCCACTGGGGCCCACCTGTCCGGGAGCAGTGAAGGGACTGGGCTGGGTGGCCACTGGGGCCCACCTGTCCGGGAGCAGTGAAGGGACTGGGCTGGGTGGCCACTGGGGCCCACCTGTCCCGGGAGCAGTGAGGAGGCTGGGCCTGGGCGGCGGCCGTGGGGTGCTGCCTGGGGTTGCACCAGCTGTGCTTTGAAGCTGTGTTTGCGATGGATTAGAGGTTGGGTGTGACAGAGAGAACAGTCCAGGAGGGGCCAACATTTCTGGCCTGAACAACAGACAGGAAGGCCTTCCCTTTGCGGAGACGGGTGTGGGGCGGGTCAGGTCAGACTTACAGCTATAGACATCATCAGCCATCTCCTTTTGCATACAGACTAGGAAGGGCTGTGGTGTGATTTGTGTATTTATGATCAAATCCAGAACCATCTAATGTCACTGTAACGTCGGAAAGTACGTACGTGATGCAGTGTGGGACGTTGTGCCTTAGAAAGCCTCTGGCTTGGAGATATGCCTGCAATTGCCCTCTGGGCCCCCCAGTCTCCGCACCTCCCTCTTACGTGTCTTGATCTCCATCCCCAGGGGCAGCACCTGGCTCCCCAGGGGGGTCTGCCTCTTTGGGTCTCCCAGAAGCACCGCACTCTCTCATTTGCAGGGTTTCCCGCCCACCCATGGGGTTCTGTCGTATTGCCTAATGTCCAGCCAGTAGCCATGTTCACTTGGTCATTTCAGCTCGCAAGCCCAGGATGCAATGAATGTGATACTATGTGGCCCTTTCATATCTGAAGTTGATCTGGTCTAACAGTGTCAGGTGCTGGGTATGTGGGAACAGCGGGGACAGGGTGAGCGCAGACGGGTCCCTCCACGCGGAGCCTCCTGTAGCCCAGGCCTCGGCGCCCCAGCTCTGCGTCCTGGCCTCGGCTCTTCTCCCGTTTCGACTGGATCATGAGAAACATGTTCTTCCCACCTGCACCCCTACCCCTGCCCCCCAAGGGAACGGCAGCTTCCCGGGACCTGCCTGTCGGCACTGTCTTTTGTCGTTCATGAGTGTACAGAGTAATTGCCCCTTCTCTGAGGCTTCATTGAATTTTTTTTTTCCTGTTTCAAGCCATTTGGGTACAGAATCCGATTTCTTCATGGGAATGTCTTGCTTCTCAACTCGATGGCCAGAGATCTGGGGACAGGAGCCATGCACAGTGAGCTCCGCCTCTCTCGGTTCCAGCTTGGAGGTGTGTGTGCTCCATGCACCTAGGGGGTGTGGGGGGGCTTGCATGCCCCCCTTCCCATACACGTGGGTATTGCTAGGAGATAAGCAGCACAAGCAGTGAGACAGGCAGCCTGTCCCTCTCTCCTCAAGTCATTCAATCTGACATCAGCACAGCGTTAGGTCTGAAGACAAACAGTTCGTGCCGTTTGCTTTGATGAGGACCCGCCACGGGGCGTCCAGCACAGGGTGCCCAAAGTGCTCCAGAGGACATGGGGTGTCTGTCAAATGCACCAGCCCACCTGACCCGTGCACTTGTGGCGAGTCCTCGTGGTCCTGAGACCAGGCGCGAACAGGTGCGCTCCTCGCAGGGGCCGACAGCACGCGCAGCCCCCTCGTGGGGCTGACCGAGTCCCCTGTTTCTTCTCCAAGCTCCACTGGGGCTTCGGCTTTTCCTAACTGAGCCGATGGCACTCGGTCAGCTGGGAATAAACCGAAAGCTCAAAGGGCAGGATTCTTCATTACCTCCAGGTCCCCAAGCCGGAGAGCATGTGCTACACACACAGGACCAAGGTAGTCACGTGGGCACCCATCTGTGTTTCCTGAACAGTAACGGGTTCTGCTGATCTCGGACTGCCTAGCGCTCTCAGCTCGCGCTGCGCAGGTGGGAACGCCTCATGCGGGTGCCAGGCAGGGAGTGTCTTTCGGACGCCTCTGCCCTTGGAAGCCTGTGCCTGAGTCATCGCACGGCTGGGACTGCAGCCGGATGGCATCTCGAAGGCGAGGAAGCCCTCGGAGTTTTATCTAGCAACCTCCCCCCGCCCCAGAGCCATTGTCCCCCTAAGTGAGGAACAAACCAGGATCCCAACTGCATGTTAACCCTAAGCAAACGGCGAGCGCGATGGACTGTGGCGGCTGTAGCCGAAGAGGGCCAGCCTGGCCCTGAGCAAGCTGAGAGCGGGTGGGCACGTCTTTGATGCGCTCCGCCCAGCAGCCCCGCCCGCACCAGGACCCGTGCCCCTCACAGTCGTCTTGGTGAACCTCAAAGCAGGGCCCCCACTGACAGCTCAGCCCCGCCCAGACCCTGATGAGGCAGAGCCTCCCTCAGCCCATGCGCAGCTGCCGCGACTTTGACGTTGGTGTCTCAGCCTTCTCTCTGTCCCCGGGTCTGAAGCTCAGTGCCCGGGCCCCTGCACTGCCTGCCTAGACACCTGCCAGGGGCCTCTGGAGGCCAGGCCCGCACTTGCCGGGACCCCACCCACCTCACCTGCTGGGACCGCACCCAAGCCCCTTCTGTCCCAGTCACTCGCCCTACAGACCTCGGGTCTGGGACGCAGTTGGAACTTCCTGACAGTCCTCACCACCATTAAAACCAAGTTTAGGACAGGAGCAGAAGGCGGGGGCCGGGGGTGAGGCCAGCGTCACCTCTCAGGCTGACTTGGGGTTCAGGGGCCTCCTCACTCACTCACGGAGGGGGAACTCAGCCCCTTTCCTCTCAGAGCCCAAGTCCTTCTCCCTGTTGCTGCCTTTCTCCCTGACCACCTCTACCTGACGGATAAATCAGTGCCGACTGGCAAATGGCTGCCAGCCACCCGGTGACGGGGGTGAAAGTTCCCAACCAGCAGCTGCGTGCCCTGGGCTGCTGACCTGCCAGGGCTCCTCGTCACAGACGATCCAGGACAGAGAGCAACGTGGGTGGCTTCAGCCCTCGCGCAGCATAGCACACAGGCTACCTGGCCTTCCTGCGGAGGGTCACCTGCCGATCACCTTTATGTCCAGGTGACAATCCCGGGTGGAGGCTCTGCAGGCCCAGGTCCTGGGGGCCACCTCCACCTCTGCAGCCCCAGCACCACGATATTGCTGCCCAACTCCCGGCTGAAGGCCACGCCCATTGGGACCCTTGTTTCTGCTGAGGATCCCCGGGCCTTTGAGGGGTCAGTGTCGCGTCCACGGTCTCCGTGATGCTCCTTCCTGTGCCTGTGGTCCGGCCCCTCCTGTTCACGTTCCTTCCGCTCTTTCTTCTCTGCCCTCGCCGCCTGCAGCCCCCTTTCCTGACCCCCGAGCTCCGCTTCCAGACCTCCCCTCCTCTCCAGAATGCCCCTCCTCCTCCTCCCCGAATCATTATCCTGAAAGGCCTGCTTAATGTCCCTTTTTGCCTGAAATCAATT
>NW_005871519.1:713598-737259 GCF_000147115.1 Myotis lucifugus
GCTCCTGCTGTTGCAGGAGTTGGCAGCACACACTTCACTCTCCTTAAACCCTGCAGCCCGGTGGCTGCATGCTGAGGGCAGAGGCCACGCCCTGTGTCCTTGCCCGCAGGTCACCCTCCGGAAGTCGAAGCCGAGTCTGCTCTGTAAAATACAAGATTATAACGCATAACACTACCTGCTCCTGCCCAAGATGGCCCATGAGGATAGCTGGCCTCCGGTTAGGTCCTGGACCCCTTGGCCCTTTTCTTACCACACCGATGGCGTTTCAGACGCTCCCCTCCGCGGGCTCGCGCTGCCTGCCCCTGGGGTCCCGGTTGGTTTGCAGTTCAGGTGGTCTCGCTCCTGGGCCTCCCGTCTGTCCATTCCTGGCCTCCAGCCTTTGCCACCAGTTGCAGTGGGTGCTGTGACATGGAAATACACGCCCATTGAAAATGCAGTCGAGAGCATGAAGCCATGTAAGCGCACCTCACAGCTCACCACGCCAGGGCGCTTGCCGGTCTGCCCTGGAGCCCCATCCAAGGCAGGACGCGCCCCCAGGCCCAGCGGCAGGCCCAGGCAGAGGCCTTGGAGTAAGTGGTCAGTCAGAGGGGCGCCCCGCCAGCAGCTTTCACCATCGCTGCTGCGTTTCCAAGTCCTCTCTCTGTTCTGTGCAGTCCTTGCTGCAGCTCCTGCACGGGCAGCCACCTCAGCGGGCTTAGCTCTGGGAAACCATGCAGAGGGCACGGCCTGGCCCAGGTGCCCTGGGCTGTAGCCAGAGCCAGCATCCTGGCCGCCCTTCCACAGCCCGTCATTGCGCCGATGGCGTGGGCACTAAGCCATGGGAAGCGACTGCTGATGCCCCAAGTGCCACCGGCCCACTCCATCCACCAGGAGGACTGCTGTCTCACCTCCCGCTCAGCACCTCCCGCACTCAGCACCTCCTGCGCTCAGTACCTCCTCTGCTCAGCAACTGGTGGGGTGACTGTCCCTCCAAGGCTTGGCTTCCTGAGGCTCCCTTGCATTTGTGTCATTACTGTCATTCCACTCCCGTGGCCCTTCCAACAGTTACTATGCACATAAATGTCACATACACACACACATACCCCACACACATCACACACACACACACACACAGACCACACACACATCACACACATCACACACACAAACCACACACACCACACACACATCACACACCACACACCACACACCACACACACCACACATACCACACACTACACATACCACACACACACATATACCCTACACACATACCCCCCCACACAGACCACACATACCTCACACACACCACATACACATCACACACAGCACACACATCACACACCACGCACACATTTCACACACACCACACACACACATCACACACATAGACCACACACCACACATACCACATACATGCCACATGCACACACCACACACACCACACACTACACACACTACACACACCACACACACATATACCCCACACATATACCCCCTACAGACCACACAGACCACACACACACATCACACACATACACCACACACCACATACATGCCACATGCACACATCACACACACCACACACACCACACACACCACACATACCACACACTACACACACCACACACACATATACCCCACAGACCATACATACCACACACACACATCACACACATACACACACACCACTCACATCACACACACACCACACACACACATACACCACACACCACATACACATCACACATACCCCCCCACACCACACACATCACACACACCAAACACACATCTTACACACACCACACATACCACACACCACACACACACCTCACACAAACCACACATACCACACACACACCACACACATACAATGCACACACACATCACACAAACCACACATACCACACACACACCACACATCACACATTACACACCACACCACACACACCACACACACCACACACACCCCACAGATACATCACACACACATAACCACACATATCTCACACACACATGCCCACACACGTGCATGTGCACACACACATAATGCACACACACCATGCACATGCATGCACACACACGTGCACACACACACAGGGAAAGTCCCACAGCAGCCTCCAGGCTCCAAGGGGCCCCTCCGTGTGGCCCGAGGAGATGACACAGCCCAGGGCTGTGGCTCCTGGTTACTGTCCTCGGTAGATCAGCCTTGCCTCTCGGAGCCCCTGTCCTCGCAGACTGTCCGCTGCCAGGAGGGCTTGCAGATGGGGCTGCCTCTTTCTGTCGCTCGGCCCAGGGACTGCCCGCGCCGTGAGCAGCACCCTCAACTCCACAGCACCTCCGGGGACCACAGGAGTGACACCAGAGGCTCGAGGGTCTGGTGATTGTGGCCACTCGGCAGATGGACTGGCTGGAAGCCCTGAGCCTCAGTGCTGGGCTGCTCCTCACTGCTCGTGGGGATGGAAAGGGCGCGGGAGGTTGGCCTGGGCGCGCACGGAGCAGGGGGACAGGGAGGCCACGGGAGATGGTGTGGAACCCGAGCATCCACCGTGGACTCATGAGAACAGTGAGATCCTGTGCACACGTGCTCACCGCTGGAGACGTGGCCATGGAGATGGGGCCTGCGGCCACAGGGTCCCAGGGCCCACACGCCTTGGAGGAGCAGGCATCCCGCTGAGCCCACCCCAGACACGGGCTCGGGGCGTCCTGGCCCTGCCCACAGGACTCCCAGATGCACGCCAGCCCCCGCTCACCCACGTCCCCCCACGACCTGGGCTCTCGAAGGCGATGGCAGCCGTGGATTCTCTCACCATGCTCGGGCTGAGTGCTCTGAGGGTGTCGCCCGGGTTCCTGGGGTGACGTTCAGGGTCCTGGGAGCCTGCCGCACAGTCTGAAGGCGAGTGTGGCTGGTCCCCACGGAGCCTGCCTTGCGGTGAGGGTGACCGCCCCCTCACGCACAGGGAGGAAGAGCTTCCATGGGGCGCTGTGTCGCCCACAAGTGGTCAGGGACAAGCCAAACAGAAGCACCAAACAGGAGACAACAGTCTGGGAAAGAACTGATTCTTAAAATACAGCCTCAGAGTAACTGTCGCAGAACAGAACCAGCACTCGCTGGACTTCTTTAGAGCCGTTTTTGGAAGAATCAGATTGTGATTGGATTGAGTATTTGCATGTTTTTCCTCATCAGCAGCAAACGGCTGGGCTACAAAAGGCACGTCCACGCAGCGACACTGGCGAGAAGGCAGCCTCCTGCCCAGAAGGCTCAGCATCTCTGACGGAGCATCAGCGGGTTAACTGGTGGAGAGAGCCTGGTTTCCCGGGTGGAACAACCATTTAACATTGTCAAGATGTTAATTTGTCCCAAATTAGTCAATCATTTCCATGGAATGACAACAAAAATTCCAGCAAGGTTTATTTTAGGAACTCAAGAAATGTGTGTATTTGGCAAAATAAACGTCCACGAATAACCTGGAAATTTTTTCAAAGGGAGATGGGACAGGAGAATTCCTGACCACGTGGGAGGGCCGTGAAGGCAGCAGCAAATGCAGAGCCAACCAGACCTGAGAGGAGCCTTGGAGGCGACCAGAGCAGCCGAAACCGTTGGCGACGTTGATCAGAAGTAACGATAACCCTGGAGCGGGTGGGCAAGACCGGGTGGAGCTGGCGTGCTGTCCACAAAGCAGCACGCAGGTGAGGGGCAGAGCCTGTGTGAGCAGGTGGGATTATTGGCTGATCCATTGATTCCAGTTTGTTCCCTGCCCAGATCCTGGCTTATTTAGTGCAAACACAGCCTGCCGCCCCCCAGTTGAGGGGGGCTTCGTCTCTGCAACCATTCTGGTTCTCCGAGGCACCTCCTGTGGAATGAGCAAAGCTCCATGAGCTCATTTCAGCTGAACCCGTTCCCAGTCCCCCTCCTCGAGCCACACCCTCCTCCGCTCTTCCCAGCGGCTTACCCAGTGCTGCTCCGTCGGAGTCTCATCGGAATGATCCTGTCCGTCCTCGCCGCTTCCACCCCTTAAACATCTGACGATGTTCGTCTTACCTGCACGTAGGCTCCGATTAGGGAACAGCATGGGCTTAGCATCCTTAATCTTTCTGCCTAAATCAATCCTCAAAACCAGCCCCAATACTGCTGTTTCTCTGCTCTTCTCTGAACCTCTTCCAAATTGCCTGCCTTCCTCGCTCAGAGCCGCCTGGCCCGAGCATGCGGACCTGCGCCGTGATGCGCGGCGGCAGCGGCCGGCCTCCCCAAACCTGGCTGTCCCCGCCCGTTTCTAGCTGTTGACACAAGTGCCCGCTCTCTGTCACCCCTATCTCTTCATGCAGGTTATCGCTTTCTAGTTATTCTTCCAACATGAGAGGCTGAAATGCAAGTCGGAGGAGGAAAAAGCTCAGGTACAGAGGCATGTCCTCAGCCCCCGGGGCCTGAGAGGAGGCCCTGCCCTCCTTCTCCAGACAGGAACTGTTCAACATGAATGTGTCCTTTGTGTTTCCCCACAAGTTTTCCCCAGGACCCACCTGCAACCCTAAGATGGGCCCTGTCTGGGTGTGTCCCTGCGTGGGGTTGTGACCCGAGGCCCAGGGGGGACCCCAGGGTCTCCTAGCCCTCGCCCAACAGCCGCCCACCCCACAGTGAAGTCTCGCCTGCTGCTCGCTGTGGACTTCCTCCCAATCATCAATCCATTCTGATGCTCCTCCTTTGATGATCTTTACATGAGTCCCGCAGGCCCGCAGGCAGCTCCCCGAGGCTGTGCGTGGCATGGAGGCGCTAAGCGCCTCCTTCAGGGTTGGGAGGGTTGGCCCTCAGGTGTCTGAGTGGCTCACTGTGGGTGCCGCTGTGGGGAGCTGGTGCCCGGGAGGGGCAGACTGGTGGGCCTGCATGGAGTGGGTGGAGGCCGCTGCCCTGGCCTGCGGTCCCCTGCGGGCTTTCCCTGGCAGAGCAGGAGCGCCGTGCAGGGCTCTCCGCTGGCCCTGTGTTCCCAGGGCAACAGCTATTTCTCTGAGTGAAGAAGGAATGCCTGTATCTTCCTCACCTGTGTGACTTAGCTGCTCAGTGGGCATCTCCTAGTTTTATTAAGGACTAGCAGCCCGTTGCATGAATTCATGCACAGGTGGGGTCCCTCAGCCTGGCCCACGATTGGGACCAATGGGAGTCTGTCTCGCCCAGTCCCAATCAGGTCGATTGGGCTGGCTGGGGGAGAGACCATGGGAGGTTGGCCAGCCGGCTGGGGGCAGGGACTGCAGGAGGTTGGCTGTGAGAGTGCACTGACCACCAGGGGGCAGCTCCTGCATTGAGCGCTGCCTCTGGTGGTCAGTGCACATCATAGTGACCGGTTGTTTGGTTGACTGGTCTTAACGGTCGCTTAGGCTTTTATATATATAGATGGGACTCATTCCATTGTGGTTGCTGGGCTGACTTCCTTTCCTCTCTTCAATGTACCACCTCTTGCTAACCTGGCACACCAAGATTCCAGGGCAGGACCGCTGGAGCAGGAGGGATGCTGTGAGGAAGCCCCACTGTTTCAGAACACAGAGCAACATTGGAAATGCACGCTACATTGGCAGGATGCTGGGCGTCCCGGGGACGAGCACGGACCAGAGAGATGCCAACCACACTTGAAGCAGGCACCCAGGGGCCCCGCTGCAGCCTCCTGGTCCCCAGTGGCTTCCCCCTGGGGGTGGGGGTGAGGCTGGGGTGGGGGCAGGAGGAGGGTCCAGGGAGGGATCGATAGGATCTGGCTTAAAGGGGCTTGGGCATAACAAAGGAGTGGGGACACAATTACCATTGTAATGCAAGTTTCAACCTGGCCAGTTTCATGGAAGAGATAAAAGTGCAGTGGGCATGTCCTGGGGGAGCACCACTTCCATGGAGGAGCAGGACCCACGGTGAGAGGCAGGGCCGCGTCACACCCACTCGCAGAGCAGCGCACTTTATCAGGACTTTGTAGCTCTTTTCAAAGCACAGAGCCTCTGCCCCTTTCTCAGAGTTTAACTTAAGAGCAGTTAGCAAATGACGACTTCAAAACTTTGCTGTGTGCAGCCCGCCGGGCGGCACCCCATCTCTGTCTCTGTGGCAGCGGGAGAGCTCGGAGAAGGTGCCCTGTCTGCTTCTCCATGAGACGACTGGGGAAATGGCTCACACTGCCAGTGCTGTGCTGCTGCAGCAGGCGCCTCTCTGTCCTGGGCCTCCACAGCCACTGCCCCGAGTGCTGCAGAGAAACTGCGTAGGGTGTGAAGGGCGGTTAGAGGGAGGAAGACGGATGGGAAGGAACTAGGAGAGAAAGGCAGAAAGAAAGAGAGGCAGGAAGGAGAGGAGGAGAAAGGCAAGCAAGCTGACAGCCCTCTTAGAAATGCGGTCTTTTCATCTGTGTAATTTAATGATTTCTTTCGTTTGAAGCGATGTAAAGGCAAGTAATTATTGTTATTCCTAATGCCCTAATGCCAAGCCGTAAACGGGGGCGCTGGGGAGGGGAGGGGCACTGCCTTGATGAGCTGGGGCCGATGGCCGCGATAAGGCCCCGTGCCCCGGGGCAGTGCCACGCCAGGGAGGTGTCTGCTCGGTGTCGGGTTCCTCACCCCGGAAAATAAAAAATAAAAGCAATTTGCAGAAACCCATGCGGCTGGCAGCTTCGCCCGAGCCCCCGGGCGTTCTGGAAGCTCTATCACAGGAGGAATATCAGAGGATCCGCTGCCACGGCCCTGCGCCCCTGCCCCACAGCCTGCGAGTGCTAAGCAGGCAATTAACAAGTCAGAAGGCACAGGTGTGCCAGGTGAGGTTTGGTAAATTGCTTTTGATCTAAATTGAGATGCTCTGGGGATTTAACTTCTTAGACAAAAAGGGCATAAATAAATAATCAGGATTTTAAGGCTGGGACTGGCGAGCCGGCTCTAAAATGTCTTAATGCACTTGAGTCGGGCTGCGGCGGGCTGGAGGCCAGGCGCGGGCGGCCCTCGCTCCCCTCTGAGCTGGGCTCCGGCGTGGCAGCGCGTCCGGGAGGGGAGGGGAACATTTTGTCGGGAACATGAGTTGCTCTCAGATGCCTGCAGTTTTGCTTCTTATCTCATAAGCGAGAAACAGGGAGGAGAAGCGACTCCCAGCGGCCAGCGTTCCCAGGAGGCGGTGTGCCCACGAGGGCCAGGCCCTGCGGCTCCCAGACCCCGCTGACCGGGGGCCCGCACACATCCGCATCCACGCCCTCGGTAGACAGGCCTGCGGGGTGCGTGACAGCTCAGCTCGGGCGCTTTGCGCCACCTGCTCGGGTGCAGCTCACACGAGGACGCCACGCTGCTGGCAGTTCTCGGTCCTCCCCGACACGCCGGGCGTTTGGCCCGTGCTGAGCCCTGGCTGACCCCTGCCCCATCCTCAGGGCTGCCTCGCCCTCTGGCTTCTTGGGTGTGAACGCTGGTGCTGGAGAGAGACCAGAGGCGGGGGCGCTCCTTTCCTGCTGGCCGAGGTCCCTGGTCCGCGTCCAGGGCCAGAAGCGGTCTTTGGGGATCTCACCTTCCCTCGCCCCTCACCCCTGCGTGTGCAGTGGCACCCGTGGGAACCTGTGGCCCCCCCCCCCCCCCCGCGCCCTGCAGTCTAGCCTCCCGTGCCTCAGTGGAGACACCATTCCCACCGCCAGCCGCTCCTCAGAGGGCCCTTTCCGGTTCCGCTGCTGATCCCGCCCGGTCTTCCCAAGGCCTAGAAAAGCCCTAACCCCAGACCTTGCCATGGCCTTCTTAGCGCTTCTTAGAAGACACACTGCCTTTGGGAGGAAGTGACTCCTTGTGGTTCGCTGGCTGGGATTGGATGCCATGCCCTACTCCTATGTAGCAGGCACTTTTTTTGTTTTGTTTTGATCACCTGAGGATATTTTTTCCATGGCTTTTCATAGAGAGAGTAGAAGGGAGAGAGAGGGAGAGAGAGAGAAACATCGACGTGAGAGAGACACATCGATCGGTTGCCTTCCGCATGCTCTCCGACCCAGGGCAGGGAGGGAACCCACATCCCAGTATGTGCCCTTGACCAGGAATCGACGCACGGCCCGTCGGTGTGCAGGCTGACGCTCTAACTGCTGAGTCACACTGGCCAGGGCTGTAGCAGTTTCTGTTATTGGCTTGTGCATCTGTCCACTTGCCCATCAGGCTGCTGCTCTAGAAGTGGACATGGACCTGGTGACCCCCAGGTTGCACCCACGGGAGAAGTGCTTCCAAGAGAAACACGGAGGGAGTCACGAGGCTGCAGAGAAGGGGGTGGGGAACAGCTTTGCAGAGGAAGGGGTGTCTCAGGAACAGAACCAAGTCCGTGGAGAGCAAGCTTGGAGAGGGACAGGGTGTGCAAAGGCCCTGGGGTGAGAGGAGAAGGCTGTGCGGGGGAGGGCCAGCCTGTCTATCACCGAGTGTCAGGAGGAGCAGGCGTGGGGGTTGGAGTGTCTTGGGGTGTCTCTGAGGGTTGGGGTATGAGAGTGACCGGCTTAGAGCTCTGGTCTTGGAGTCACTCCAGGTGTTGGGGAGAGTGGACGGGGCATGATCTGCCTGCAGCCGGGGGGCAGGTGTCAGACGGAGGGGTCTCAGATGGGGGCGGCTGAAAGGAAAGGTGGGACCTTTATTGGGAAAACTGGCAGAATTTCGGTAGCAGCTATCTGGAATTTGAATTTGGGGGGAAGCAGAGGCAAGTACTGAGGAGGCGTCCCTGGCTTTGGGTGAGACAGGGACCCCAGAAAGAGCCCAGATATGGGGAGCCCTCGTTCAGTTCCAGGGTCTTCGGGGCCCTGGAGCGAGGCTGTGCCGTGGGGTGTCGGTCTCGGGTGTCATGTAGACTCTGCCCCTGAAGTTGCGGCGTTTCTGCTGAGCTGGGTGCTGCAGGCCCGGCCGATCTGGGCTCAGGGGCTCCTCAGGGTTTGGTTCAGAAGGGTTTTCAGACATGAAATAATTGGTCAGAAATATGATTGGACACAGCCTGGCCTGCAGGAGTGTCCAAACGACTATCCTGGCCTGATGTCTGTGACGGCCGCCACCTGCTGTCCCCTGCGTGGCCACTTTGCCTTGACCTCCCTTCATGGGGCATTCGCTCTCTCCCTGCAAATGTTCCCTTTTCTGAAGGTTTTGCTTAGATGGGAAGGTGGTCAGTTTTACAGTCTCCCTCACCCGGGTCTCAGCACCCACCTCTCTCACTTCACACAGTTTCTGGAGTCGGCCCCTCGCTGAGCCGCCCTCACCGTAGACCCTGCCCCACGCACCTGACAGCCTCCGCCGCCTGGTGTGCATCAGCCCCTCGTTTCCACCAGCAGCTCTTCTGGCTTTTGGCTCTTTCCTGAGCGCCAGGTCCTGGCGTCTGTACAGGCTCTGGCTGCGTTCGCACAGTCTCTCAGGGCCTCACCTGCAATCCGTGATTCCCAAGTCCCTCCTGGAGCTCAGACGCCTGTTGCCTGCATAGACTCTGCTTTTTGAATGTCCTGCGGGCCTGCGACGCCCGGTGTGAACTGGTCTCTGCGTTCCATTCTGTCCTGATACTCGGACCTGGGTCTGCCCAGCACCCCGAAGGCAGGTGGGAGCCCTGAGCAGGGGCCGGCCCTGTGCCTGCACGTCCCTGCTCTAAAGGACCTTGGATGCCAGCGATCGTCCTGTGTCAACTACATCCACCTTTCACCCTTGCCCGGGACCCTCCGCAAAGCTCTCCAAGGGCTCCCACTGTCTTCAGGGTGGAGCCCCTGGCCTGGGTGCACCTCACCAGCCCTGCTTACCTCCATGGCCACTGCATTTCCTGTCCCCCTTCTTCCAGCCTCAGGGCCCCAGTCACGCCTCCGTATTCTTTTTTTAAAAAATATGTTTTTATTGAGTTCAGAGAGGAAGAGAGAGGGAGAGAGAGAGAAACATCAATGATGAGAGAACATCATTTATCAGCTGCCTCCTGCATGCCCCACACTGGGGATCGAGCCTGCAACCCAGGCATGTGCCCTGACCGGGAATCAAACTGTGACCTCCTGGTTCACAGGTCGGTGCTCAACCACTGAGCCATGCAGGCCAGGCCATCCCTCCGTGTTCTAATTATACAAAGATTTGTTTCCTTTTTCTGAGTCCTCAGGGCCCTCATGTGCTTTCCCTCCTCCTCACTCTCCCTGGATTCTCACCTGTTCCTTCAGGGCTTGGCCAGAACCCGTCCTCCCGCAGTGACCCTCCCACCTCCTCACCACAGCGAGCCCCCAGGATGGTCGGTGGCGTCTGTTGCTTCTAGGTCACAGATGTTGTCACACTGCGTTGGAGCTGACGTGGTGTCGTCAGTGCCACACTAGCTGCCTGCTTCCGGAGGCTCCATCCCCAGGCCGCTGGAGCCTGAGCCACAGGGAGCTGCTACCTGAGTGACTAAGTGCACACGCTCAGTGCCTGCTAGGGCTGGGGCTCCCATATTCACAGGTTTCATAGATCATGTAAAGGGAAAAAGGAAAATGAAATTTAGATCGCCAACTTTACATTTTCTAAGTGAAGATATTAGTTAACAAAATTAATTTATTCTCATCACAATTCCATAAAAGAAATAGCATTTAAAACCAAACTATTTGGAGGGCATTCTATTAGAATGAAAAAAAAATTAGCTTAAAGAAAAACTCACCAATTTGTCATTGATCACAATCGTCCACCTCTTCCCCCAACGTCTGAACACCACTGTGCAGACAGCACCTGGCTGCCGACAGGTGTGGGAAGCATTCTTGTCGGGAGCAGGGTTAGAAGCTGGGAGGACCAAGGCTGGGACATGGGGACAGGGAGACCTGGGTGTGTCCAGGGTTCTCCAAAGAAGTAGATAGGAAATAAGGAGAACCATGCATGTGCTAGGCCTTCAGCTGCTTGGGGGAGGCCCACCCACATTGAGGAGGGCACCTGGTCTTCTCAGGCCACTGACCTAAGTGTTCTCTCACTCAAAGCGCCTCACAGACACACCCAGAGTGACCTCTGACCCGAGGTCGGAGCAGCCTGTGGTCCGGTCAGTTTGTCACATGCATTAACCATCACAGGGCATGTGTGGTGCAGGGGAAATTGTTCTGACAAGAAGGGCAATGTGGCAGGA
Source organism: Myotis lucifugus (assembly GCF_000147115.1). Classification (NCBI taxonomy): domain Eukaryota; kingdom Metazoa; phylum Chordata; class Mammalia; order Chiroptera; family Vespertilionidae; genus Myotis; species Myotis lucifugus. Next base: position 724,622 of record NW_005871519.1, read on the forward strand.
GTGATGGCAGAGTAGAGTTGGAGAGGGGCCTCCAGGGGGCCTGGGAAGTGGGCGTGGGTTGGCGAGGGAGGGAGGGAGGGGATACTTTGATTGACATGGTGGGAGGATGGCTCTGGCTGAGGGTTGAAGAACTGAGGCCTCTGCCATGTTCGGCAGGGAATGCCCTCCATGGGGGTTGGCAGGGTGTGGCCTTGAGGGGACAGTGATGTAGCTCCGTTGGTCTTCTCACCGGCACCCTTCCCCGCAGGTCCTGCAGGAGTGAGTGTGCGCCTCCACCACTGGCACCTATGCCCAGGGGTTGGCAAGGGCACTGGAGAGACTGCAGGAGGAAGGCTAGTGTCCTGGCTCTGGGGGGCTCAGCGGGCTTGGGGGGGGGGCGGCTCCGGCCCTACAGTGCGCTCCTGCTGGGGGCGTTCCCGTGCCTGGCTCCTGCTGGTGGGGCTTCCTGCTGCCGGGTTGACTCCTCCAAAGCTGACTTCTGTACAGTCGGTGCCCTCCCCTGCCGGGTCCCTGCAGGGGCGAGGTGGGCAGCAGCTCCCCTGGGCAGCCTCCCCGCCCCGTGTGTGGCAGAGCTCCTGCAGTGAGATCTTCCTGTGAGCCACGTCCCCGGCGCCCGCGGGAGAGTTTCTGGCACATTCCACAGGTGACACCGCGCAGACCTCTCTGCTGTAGCCGCGTCTCCCCCTGGGCCCAGCCTGGCAGGGCTGCTCCTTGCTCTGCAGTCCTGGGCTTCGGGCCCTCCTTCTCCAGCACACCCCTTGTCCTCATCCCTCTGCGCGTGGACATTGCGCTGGTGTGCGCGACGGTGGCCTCGCTGACAGCTGCGGGCAGCACTGTTTGTCAAGAAGACCTTTTAGCAAACCTCAGATTTCACCACGGGCTTCGTCTGATCCTTGCGGGCAATGGCTCAGACTCCCGCTCTGCTAGCATTGATTCGTCTAAGTACTAATCAAACATTAATGCCAGTTGTTTGGGCTGAGCGCCTTCCCACGTGCCGGGAACTCAGCGCCTTCCCGGGACCTGACTCCTGTGGTTCCCTCGCGGGAGGCTGTCCGGGGTCCTAGGGGAGCATACCCGAGCCCACGGCTGGTGGTGCGCAGCAGCGCTCACACAGAGTCCTCCCTGGATCTCGCGCCCTCGTTCCATCTGTGGATCTGCTCTCCTGCCAAGTAACCTGGCGCTCTGGGCGCTGCCCCGTCCAGTCCAAATCCGCTCACCTTAGCAGTGGAGGCGTCTAGAGCCTCACCCTTCTGATGAGCGTTTTCTGGTGAATTCTGCTCATCAGGACTTTGGGTCCATGGCCCGGCCTTGAACAGGATACTCAGGGTAGTCTGAGTGCTGCCGAGTGCCCTTCAGGCCTGCAGGCCGGGGAGAGGGCAGAGATGCAGTGGAGGAGCCCGTGGGAGACGTGGGCAGAGAGGTTCACTGGTCTGAGTTCAGCAGCCGCAACAAAAATGCCACAGACGGGTCGGCTCACCAGAGACATTTCTCACAGCCTGGCGGCTGGAAGTCCAACATCAGGCGCCAGCAGGTCCCCAGTCTGGTGGGACCTCATCTGTTCACACACGAGCCTCCTCATGCCCTTGCCTTGTCCCCACTGGGCAGCAAGGGGAGGGGCTCTCGGGGTCTTTCCTCCTAAGGGCACCGATCCCATGATGAGGGCTCCACCCTGCTGACCTAGTCGCCTCTCAAAGGCCCACCTCCTAGGTTTCAGCATGAACTTGGGGGAGGGGCACACACGCAGTCCACGTTGGCGATTCCTGATGCAGAAGAAAGGAGAATGAAGAGGGTATTCATGTATCCCGCCCGCCCTGCTGGGCCCGGAGGCAGCTTCGCAGACCTGAGTGCGCCCTGCGCTTTCCGGGCTAATGAGCTGCTGCTCATGGGGGAGGAACCTCCTGTCTCCTGGGAGATGCTGCTTGTGAGCTAATTTGAATGATTACATTGTAGCCCAGGTTCATGGGCAAGGTCTGCAGCAGAATTACTCCCGTTGTCATGGTTTCATTTCAGGTTAATTTCTCGTGGGCACATCTGAGACAGGCAGTGACAAAAATATATCCAGCTCCCAGCCGTGCGGCTGCTGGCAACAGATACCCGGTAACTTCCAGCTGCGGGTTTTCCTCCCCGGAGTCGCTAGGGAGCACCCACCTTTACGTTTACTCGCTGCAGCCCATGCTTCCCGCGAGTGCCGTGTGCGGTGGGATGTCCCCAGCATTCCTGGAAAGCTGCAAGCTCCCCGACTCTGTTTGGTGCACGCAGAGGTCACCCCAGCTCCTTTAACATGGGACGCAAACCTTGTCATTGTTCCTGAGTGACTCAGGGCTCCTGTGGCGTTGTGAGGAAAGCTGGAACCACACCCAGGCCGCAAGGCTCGGCGCTGCCTACTGCCCCTGCAAACCCAGCGTCCTGCTCCCTCGTCCGTGGCCCCTCTTTGCTTTGAAATTGTTGTGGTGGGATGAACACCTCACAGGAGATCTACCCTCGTAGCAGGCGTTTGCGCCGGGGCAGCTTGCCTTGCTGGACTGAAGCCCATCCCCTGGTCAGCACCTCCCCGCCTCCCCTGCGCCCGCCCACTCTGCCATGCTCTCTCCAAGTGTGGCTCCCGGGGCGCTTGGGCAGTGCAGTGGCTGCCGGTGTCCTTCTGTGACTGCTCGCTGCACTCAGTACCTTGTCCTCTGGGCTCATCCCCAGAACCATGTGGCAGATTTCCCTTCTTTCTGTGACAGAATGACATTCCATTGTGTGTAACACTGTTCCCACAGCTCGGCTACTGTGGAGGCGCTGCAGGGAACACGAGGTGCAGGTCTGGATTGCAGGTCATGTGGGTAAATACCCAGAAGTGGGACCATGGGGTCAGATGGTCCTTCTATTTTATGTTTCTATCCACATTGAGGAATCCATCCACACTGTTTCCACAGTGGCCGCACCAGCCTCACTTCCACCAGCAGTGCACATGGGTCCTTCTCCTCCACGTCCTCGCCAGCGCTTGCCCGGCGGCGTCTTTTCTGTTTGACCTTCAACGCGCCTCACTCTTTTCCTGACCGTGCCCGGGCCAGCTCCCCTCCCTGCCCTCTGTGCAGCAAGCTGCCTCTCCTCCTCTGAGTTGCTTTCTCAGGAAGGACTTCCTGGCATCCTGGGTACCGTGCTCTCAGCCCCTTCCCTCACTGAGGGGTCAGTGTCTGGGCAAGTTGCCCACCTGAACATGGTCTTTGCTTTTCGTATCTGTAACTACTTCCCCAGCGAAGCGCGCAGCCTGGCTCTAAGAAGGGGCTTGGTGAAGGCTAGTTTGATGAAACAGTCCATCGAAATTTTGCATTTCTAAGTTGAAACAGGTTGTGTTACTCACTTTATTGTCCGCCTTGTAGATGCTGAGATCATGGGTGACCAGCTCCTCACGGGGGTGTTGGATGACTTGCAATTCTTCACGTGAAACTCTAATCATCATCATCATCATCTTGTTGCCAGAGTTGGCAGGTGAGGGGATAGTTAGTCATCATGACACCGCAAGTGGTCAAAGCTTAAGAAATCTGTCTGAATGGATACGTTTAAACTTGTAGGCTGCCATTGACATGAAGGGAATCCCAGGATCAGTGTATTAAACAAACTGGAATTCAGCTCCCTGGACAATTCTGCAGGGGCTCCTAGTGGACGGACAGATGGAACACAAGCTCCTCCGTGGGACGTGGGTGTTGATAAAGGGGACACAGAATTTCCTTTGAGCCACAGCCATTACTGACGGGGCTGCCTTGCTCCCGTTCTGCAGCCCAGAAGTGACCTTCTGGACAAAACAGAGACGTCAGGCATCCACAGAGCGCGGGGGGTGCTACCGGCAGGAGTTTGTTGAGGGACAGGTCTTCGAGCTCCCAGCGGTCCACACACACCAGCCCCAGCACCAGTGCAGCTCACAGCCACGGCCTTTTTCTTTTTCTTGGTTAGGGCCTGTGATTCTTAAAGTTGAATTCTTGACTGAATAAAGTTACTTAGTTAACTCATCCATATTGGGCCAGGCCAGCGTAGGTTTTGGATAAACGGATGTGAGTTTTCATGGTCTCCCATGACTGATTTGGACTGACGAAGAGACACTGTGAGCTTGTGAGTTCCCGGTGGACTGTGCTAGCAGGCGTCACGGGGCTGAAGGCACCCTGCGGTCAGTCAAGCTGACGCTGCCCCAGGACAGGGGTCTTGGGTGTTGACCCGGAAGGTAATATGGGGATGGAGGTGGCATCCATGAAGCGAGCAAAGACTCACTTTTCAGAGGTCTGGGTCTAGTGCCGGGCACACCCAAGCTTTGCTGCGTGGTGCCCACCACTCAGCACCGAGACCACTGTCCCTGCTGTAGACCCGGGTCCACTCAGCCCAGGGACCATTGTCCCTGCTATAGACCTGTGGTCACTCAGCCCACTGACCATTGTCCCTGCCACAGACTCGGGGTCACTCAGCCCAGTGACCATTGTCCCTGCCGTAGACCCGGGACACACGTGCAGAATATCGCACCCCCACGTGTATATGAGGATAGACCCCCACTCATTCCAGGCCTGAGGCAGTTGCAGCAAATGGAAACCCTGCCACGGGAAGTGACCTTATAGAAATGGAAGGAGGAACCTGTAACCGAGGGAAAGAGCCCGGATAGACCCAAAGCTGCAGAGACGCGGGAACTCAGCCTCTGGTCCCCGGACGCAAGAGAAGGAGGGCTGAGACCGCGTTCTCATCACAGCGAGGAGGACATTTCTTGGGGAAAAGCAGACCCTCCAGGGGAAGTGAAGGTGACAGTCTCTCACTGTGGACCTTGTAGCTCAGGCCCCGAGGCGAGTGCAGTGTCAACCCCCACACCTCTCACTTCTTCATGTCCCTGTTGTTCGCTGAAGGGTCGGGAGGGACAGTTTCATAAGGCGATTCTTACCCTGGTCCTAATAGAGCCTGCGGCTTGGGGAGCTGACTCTGAGAGACCCCAGGGACGAGGCCAGCACCCCATCTCCCAGCGGCTGCCCTCAGTCCACGGCTGGTGGTCTGTGTGCTCAGGGGGGACCCTGCCCCTCCGGACCCCACAAGACTCAGAGAGAGGACCTGGAAAGTGCTTTAGAAACTATAAGGCACTAAAGAAGTCACCCACTAGTCTTAAACTCTCCTTAAAGACCTCTACTTCTCGAGAGGGAACCAGACGAGGACACCCTCCCCCCGCTGTGCCACAGGGGTCATGTGGTCCCTCGAGAGCACACAGTTTAGAATTGGGAGTTCCCAGCAACGGCTTGGCCAATAGGAGGTCAACAGCGCATTTCCCAACATCCCGTTACCATCATTCTCTACATCTGAAGAAGAGAGGCACTTCCATTTACAAAACGAGATTTGCGACCGTGTGGACAGTCCCCTCTGGAAGGTAAATGGCATGAAGACAGCTGTCTGTCTGTCTGTCTCCCTGTCACAGGGCAGGGACCGGACAGGACAGCAGGACTCAGCATGCCTGCCGGCAGATGGGGAGCACCGCAGCAGAGAGACACGGGTGCTCAGGAGGAAAGCGTGAAGCATGTTTGATGGTTATTATTATGAAACCCGAACCCTCAAGGGTGAAAACAAAAGTAAACGGAGCCAGGATTTCTTACTGAAACTCTACGGGGATCCCCAGAAAGCTGCTAACACACAGCACCGGTGATTGGTATTGTTAGTTCCTAATTTTGCATGAACGCCACTGTAAATGTTTAAAGTCTCTGTAAAGAGATGAGGAAGACTATCTTATAAGCAGGGAAATTTAAATCCATGCTTGTAAAAACGGTTTAAATCCTTCAAGTGAATCTTTGGGTGACAGATAATTGGCCGTTTTCCAAATTTTTTGTATGGAGTGAACTGGATGCCAATGGACACAGGTGTGCCTGCGTCTCCTCTCACTTCCAAGCCCAGCTTTGGCAAGGAGGCCACATTGTTGCATAACAAGGCTGCTCTTCCCCTTTCAGGTGTAGCCTGAAGTCTTTTCAGTGGTTGCATGTGAAACCCTTTGTAAGGAGCCGAATGATTTCAGAGCCACATTGCTATCAAACTGTGCTTTCGGAGAAACCTAAGGATTGGGAACTTGTCTGCGTGCGTGCATGTGTGCATGTGTGTGTGTGTGTGTGTGTGTGTGTGCTGGTTTTCTGTTGAGTGTGTGTATTGGATGTGTGTGTGTTTGCTGGTTATGTGTTGAATGTATGTGTTTGTTGTATCTGTGTTGGTTATGTGTTGAGTGTGTGTATTGGTTGTGTATATGTGTTGGTTGTGTGCATTGGTTGTGTTGAGTGTTGGTTGTATATGTATTGGTTATATGTTGTGTGTATTGATTGTGTATGCATGTTGGTTGTGTGTTTAGTGTGTGTGTTGGTTGTGCTGAGAGTGTGTGTTGCTTGTGTGTATTGGTTGTGCTGAGAGTGTGTGTTGGTTGTGCTGAGAGTGTGTGTTGGTTGTGCTGAGTGTGTGTGTTGGCTTTGTGTATTGGTTGTGCTGAGTGTGTGTGTTGGTTGTATGTGTGTTTGTTGGCTGTGAGTGAGTCACAGGAACATTAGGCTTCCTGTGTATGCAGTCACTCTGCCCCATTTTCTCCCTCATGCCGGAACTCACATGACCAAATGGTCTTGAATGTTCTATTCAGGGTATGATGCTAAGCCCAAAAGGTTCAGTTTGAGAAGCATAATAGTCTGTCACCTAATGGACCTTATTTAAATGCTGTCACTCAAAAATGCTGAATTATCATTATCATTATTATTATTATTTGTTAGTCCTCACTCAAGGATGATTTTTCCATTGATATATTTTTTTAGAGAGAGTGAAAGGGTGGGAGGGAGTGGGGGAGATTGAGACAGAGAAACATTGATATGAGAGAGACACATTGCACTTGCCCCAGAGCTGGGAATCGAACCCATGACTCTTTAGCATGCAGGCCGGTGCTCTAACCACTGAAGATACCAGCTAGGGCGTTTTTGTTGTTGTTAAATTATTATTTTTAAACATAAACTGCTACTCTCAGTTTTCTCTAGATTCTGTGATTGAGCTTTTGAAGTAGAGGACTTTTACTGTCAAGTTAGCAGCGTTGGCTATTAGGTATTTGTTTAGCCTGCCTAGTGTTTGCAACCCAGTGTATCCATTACCCCCAGCTTTGCCACATGCGCACTCGATGGACACACTTTCCAACAGTTTACTCAGATTGCTGATAAAAGCACAGAGCCCTTGGCGCGACCGCCTCCAGGAGCACATCCATCAGCGTGTGACCAGCCACGTGGCTGACGTATTGTAGGGGATTTCTTCCCAGGACCTCGGCTGAAATTAGGAATTGATAGAACAAGTGCTTTGCTGTAAATAGAAACCCAATGGTTTGGGCAGATTGCTTTCCTGCTTAGTCCATTGTGATGAGCTCTTGGGCTAATCAATGGGACTTGTAATAACTATCCTATGTTTCTGCTCAGGAAGAAGGAGGAAGCTTGTGCTCATCACTCATGGCCCTAAAGGCAATAGCTTTGATGTCCCCCTCCCCTCCCAGGGTTTGAAGTTCGTAGGAAACCAGAAACCCCTCAACGTGGCCAAGACACCTTCAGGTGCTGCAGGAGGCTTCTAAGGAGAGATCAGATCTGAGGAGCCAGTTGCTAATGGGCAAAGCAAACCACTGAGGGCAGGCTGAGGCACTTTCTAATTATAACTGAGCTGGGCAAGTTGAGATCTTTGTGCAACACGAAGAGACAGACTTACGCTTCTTTGCAGCCTCAGAACTACATTTGGGAATACTCCCCGTCAGGTTATTGAGGAAGTAAAAAAGCACCCCGAGTCCCGTCGGGGGCCTGCGGGGGCCCGCGTTGTTGGGGCTCTGTGTCCCGCATCAGGCGCCTCGCATCTCAGACAGCAAGACTGGGGCAGAGTGTTCAGCTGAGCTTTACCTCGCCTGACCCGCTGCTTATGTAACGCAGACGGAATGGCCTCATTTCTTAGCTCATTTTCAGGATGATCTGCGTGTGAGGAGCAGAGGGTGGGGAGTGGGGAAAAACTCACAAGCTTGGAGAGGCCCTTGGTAGGAAGGAGTCTTTTTTTTAAATTTGATTTTATTGGGGACAATGGTTAATAAAATTATACAGGTTTTGGGTGTACAATTGTACAGCACATCATCTGTATACTGTACTGGGTTCACCACCCCAAATCAAGTCTCCTTCCATCACCATGTATCCCCCTTACCTTCTGTGCCCCCCTCCCTCTGCGATCACTGTACTATGCTGTGTCCACGAATCTTTCTCTTTTTTCTTTGCTTAATCCCTTCACCTTCTCACCCAGCCCCACTCCTCCCGAGTGAGTCTCGAATTTGCCAAGTGAAGAGGCTCTCCCTCCTCCAGGGCGGGCCGCACAGTGTGTCCAAAGCAGGATGACTCTCCTTCAGGGCTCAGTCCTTTTTCCCAGAGGCCCCTGGAGGGTCGTCACACACACAGGATGGAAAGGGACTGCCTCCAGGCGGGACCCTTTCCCTCCCCGAATGGATACAGCATTTACAATCCTTGTTCTGGGTGTGTTTCCTTACCGTCTCTCCTCCCCGTCTCTCCTCCTGTCAGACCATGAGCCTCTCCTGTCAGGGGTCAGGCCTTGGTTCACACATAACTGTCCACAGCTCCTCACAGGCTGCCTGACCCATAGCAGGCGCTGAACTTTAAACCAAAGTTGAATTTACATTTTTTTTTGTGAAGATCTGAAATGAAAATTGTTGTTCTGCCACGAACATAATTTTTACTTTTTAAAAAATATATTTTACTGATTTTTTACAGAGAGGAAGGGAGAAGGATAGAGAGTTAGAAACATTGATCAACTGCCCCTTGCATGCCCCCTACCAGGGATCGAGCCCTTGACCGAAATCAAACCCAGGACCCTTTAGTCTGTGTCCGACGCTCTATTCATTGAGCCAAACCAGTTAGGGCTGCCTCCAACATTACATCAAGAACTTCTCATGCATCATGTGGGTGGCTGGGTAGGGAATCTTTAGGGTCCCCACATTGAACTAAAACCAACAGGAGTGTAGGGCTCGGAGCCGCCCCCCCATGGGGCTGACGGCTTCTGGTGTTGGGGAGACCCCAGCAGAGGAAGGGGCAGGTGCTTGAGGAGTCTGCAGTCCAGCTGACGGGCCTGGATCCACCACACCACAAGCTGTGACCGTGACAGCTATGGGTTCATGTGAACCAGGAAGGTGACGGGTCTTCAGGCAGGAGAAGAGATCACCGCGCTCGAAGCCTTGAGTCCTGGTTTGGAGAAATGGTTGTTTACAATTAGGTCTAGAACAAGCCTGCCCCTGGCGTGCACCCTGACCTGCACCTGGTCAGCTCTCTGTGTGCAGGTGGGTGGCAGTGAGGGCGTGTTGGCTGGACGTCGAGTGAACTTGGCCGGGAAGGTGAGAATATGTAGGGAGTCCAGTCAGAACCACGAATGGACCGGCAGGTGAGCCCAGTGCAGCGCCTCCCTTGGCGTCTCTCTTTTCAAAGAGAAATAAACAAGAATCACAAGCAGATAGTTTCTTGAACATCAACTCTGTATTTTGGTCCTTTGCCCTGAGAGCCTAGGACAGTGATGGCGAACCTTTTGAGCTCGGTGTGTCAGCATTTTGAAAAACCCTAACTAAACTCTGGTGCCGTGTCACATATAGAATTTTTTTGATATTTGCAACCATAGTAAAACAAAGATTTATATTTTTGATATTTATTTTATATATTTAAATGCAATTTAACAAAGAAAAATCAACCAAAAAATGAGTTCGCGTGTCACCTCTGACACGCGTGTCATAGGTTCGCCATCACTGGCCTAGGACGATACGACTTCAGGGACAGGTGGCTGCTCAGGGTTTGGGTGCTCGTTTCCACCTCACTGTGCGTGTCAACCTGGCCGTGTGGCTGAGGCCCCGGAGCCATCGGGGCCTCCTGGTGCCCATCTTTGCACAGACCTGAGTTTCTCTGCAGTGTCTGTCAGGGGCATCATGGGAATGTCCTAGTCTTGGGGTGGCAGTGGACGAGCTCTCTCTCTCTCTCTCTCTCTCTCTCTCTCTCTCTCTCACACACACACACACACACACACACACACACACACACACACTACAGGGACCTTCAAACCCTCTTTGTTGCTGTCGGAGGCCTCATTCCTGCTGGGGCATTTATATTGGAGTCATCCAGGGGCTGCGCTGAGAGCAGATCTACTGGGTTGCCTGAAATCTGGAAAAACCAGAATTGGTGGTCGCTGGAGTGGCTGCAGAGCAGTAGCTGTGGGAGGTCAGTCACACACAGAAGGACAGTCACGGGTGGGGCGAGCGCCTGGGAGAGAGACCTTTAAGGACACTGTGATCCGGGCATCCAAGGGCAGACTAGTGGGAGGTGCATAACAGAGAATGAGGTGAGAACCCCTGATATTAGGACCAGGGCTCCTGATGGGGACTCGACCTTACGAACAAGGGACACGAGCAGCCGTCACTCAGCACTAGCAGTAGGACCAGGCCGGCAGGAGCCTCTGGCGGTATGCACTGAGCAGTCCAAGGTCAGGTCATCCCAGCTCCTGGGCCCCAGGTGGGCCAGGCGGCTGCAGCCGAGAGGGGGAGGCAGTGCATTCAGGATTGGGGGACAGTTGTCCCTAACATTAGTGATGAACACCAGTTCACAGTGTCAGCAGTTTTAGGAAATTCAAAGGGAAATGGCTTCTAACTTGAAAGGTGGATTCAGGAGCCAAGGAGGCCAATTTGGGTGAGGCCCCGTCCCCTCCCCCGGCCCCTGTGGCCTGTCACATGGTCTTATTCTGCCTGGTCACAATGCTGCCTGGACATTGGTGGTACAAATTCCTTTAGCACATTGAGACGAAATTACAGTCATGCCCAAGGAGAAACACTCACTCCATCTAGCTTAGGTGAAACAGGCCAGGTCCCTGTGAGCTCCCACGGTGATGGCTCAGGGTTTGCTGCTAAGGCAATAACAAGAGCCGGGCAGTGTGACAAGTCCCCTGCTCATTCTGGGGGTGACACAGCCCCTCCTGAAGGGCCTGCCCGAGGCTCTTGGTGAGGAGGTGTCACTCTTTGTTATAGATGTGTCCGTGGTGGTTGACTTGGCTTCTTTTTTTCATCATAGATTTGCTTACAAGCAGTGAGTGCACCAGGAACAGGCCTCTCCACCAGTGAAAATCTTGTGGTGTTGGGGTCCATGTTTTCAAACTTTTTAAAAATATATTTTATTGATTTTTTTACAGAGAGGAAAGGAGAGGGATAGAGAGTTAGAAACATCGATGAGAGCGAAACATCGATTCAGCTGCCTCTTGCACACTCCCTACTGGTTATGTGCCCGCAACCAAGGTACATGCCCTTGACCGGAATTGAACCCGGGACCTTTCAGTCCGCAGGCCGACGCTCTATCCACTGAGCCAAACCGGTCAGGGCTCAAACTTTTTAAGGAGCTCGTCAAGGTCTGCAAAGGCTACTGCGAGACTCCCAGTGCGTTCCCCTGGGCCCCTCTCCTTTTCTTTCTCCTGCAGTTTCCCTTTCTCTCATCTCTTCTTCAGCTTCACGTGCCTGTTCCAGTTCCAAGAACTTCACATTTGTCCCTTTCTAGGAACAACATCTAGGAGCACCGCAACGTCACCCTCATCCACACCTGGTTTAAGTGGTTTGCCACCTAAACCACAGTCTCGTGGATGGTTGTCATCTTTGCACTAGAAGTTACAATGGCTATGACGTTACAATGGCTATGATGTTACCATGGCTATGACATTACAATGGCTATGCCATCAAGATGGCTATGATGTTACAATGGCTATGACGTTACAAATGGCTATGACATTACAATGGTTATGATGTTATAGTGGCTATGATGTCACAATGGCTATGACATTATAGTGGCTATAACGTTAATATGGCTATGACGTCACAATGGTATGAAGTGTGCCATCACGATGGCTATGATGTCACAATGGGCATGACGCCACAATGGCTATGACGTCCCAATGGCTATGAGGTTACAATGGCTATGATGTAACAATGGCTATGATGTCACAATAGCTATGAAATTATAGTGGCTAAGACATTAGTATGGCTATGACCTTACAATGTCTATGATTTGACAATGGCTATGCCATCATGTTGGCTATGATGTCACAATGGCTATGACGTTATAATGGTTTGATGTTATAATGGTTATGATGTTACAATGGCTATGATGTTACAATAGCATTGATGTTATAGTGGCTATGACATTACAATGGCTATGATGTCACACTAACTGATGTGAAAATGGCTATGCCATGATGATGGCTAGGACCTTACAAGAGCTACGACATCACAATGGCTATGACGTTATAATAGCTATGACTTTAAAATATCTATGACATTATAGTGGCTATGACGTTACAATGGCTGTGACATTATAGTGGCAATGACGTTACAATGGCTATGACGTTACAATGGCTTTGAGGTTACAGTGGCTAAGATGTTACAATGGCAATGACATTATAGTGGCTATAACATTATAGTGGCTATGACAGTACAATTGCTATGACGTCATAATGGCTATGACGTTACAGTGGCTATGATGTTACAATGGCTAATACGTTATAGTGGCTATGATGTTATAATGGCTATGATACCACAATGGCTCTGACGTTATGATGGCTATGACGCCACGATGGCT
>NW_005871520.1:0-30396 GCF_000147115.1 Myotis lucifugus
AAATTGTTTGAAACTTCATAAGCACCAAAAAGGAAAATGAATATTAGAAAGAGTTACTTATTTTTTTAATTTAGATATAAAGTTAGGAGAGAAAAAGGATGGTAGATTTAACAACAGAGATGGACTAGATTGTGTTTAGAGAAAGCAGAGCCCCAGAAAGACATGTGACCTGTCAGGCCCAAAGAAGAGTCTGGATGTTCTGACCCTTCTGAGGTGTATCAAACATACCTCTTGATCTGAAGCCTTAAACCGGTTAGCAGGGAATTCAACCCTTGGGATACACCAAACTCACTCCCAGTCTTCTTGTTACCAGTGTCTACCCATAGAATAGGGGTCTCTGGGACATTCCATCATCTCACAGCCCATGGCCACCCACTGCACTCACCGAGCACCAGGTGGCACTGTCCGTGGGCAGGGTCTCCCTCTCCTGAGGCTCACATTCCACATCCATCTGTAGAAGCTGGAAGCTTTCAGAGATGCCATCTTCGCCTGTGTCCTCTGGGATGACTTCCTGCTCCTGCAGCACGTGTGACTCTGTTTTCTGAGCACTCCCTTCCGATTTCCCGACCATGTGCTTAGCCCTCTGTCCTTTCACCCAGATTGGAAAAGGCACAATTATGTGAGACATTACATTATTGCACTTACAGAGGTATTCCCCTACATCCAAGGGACGGACAGCGTTATTGTGTTACTGAAGGAGAAGTGCGTAAAATATTAACATGGGTTTATTGAAAAGTACGTGTGCCTCCCAGAGAAATGAGTCAGCACCGAAACGCTTCAGTAGTAAGGGAGCCAAATCCACTTCTCAGAACACAAGCACAATCCTGACACCTCCCAGCAATCGGTGACTCACTGCTGCGGTGACACAGAAAACCAAGTTATTTATTGTGTTCTTTGAAATTCACTCATGAGTTGAGGGTGGGACAGAGATGGCAAAAGCCACCTCCCCTCTGTTTCAGTTTATTTGCAAAACCATTCCTTTATGATGAAAAGCAAGTATTTATTGAGTACCTACTATATGCAAAGTCCTGGACATCCTTGGAGGATGAAGAGTGAGCCAAAAAATATGGCAAAGAGTGGCCCCAAACCAACCAAGGATCCATCTAGGTTGCTGCTGGTGATCTATCAAAATTTGTTTTTCCAAATTACATATTCATTCCCCCATCTCAGTTCAGTATCATTGCAGCAGAAAGCCACAGTCACCAGTGAGAATGTTTAATATCCCTCAGAAGTGCTAAGGCAGAAAAATATAGAGAACCACTCTAATAGCACTCCTAATGAATGTCAGTTTCAAAGTGGTATTCACTATCCCTAAGATGAGTAAAAAATGCTCTAGTCTACAGGTGTCACAAAGAATGGTATGACCCTTGCTCGTGGCAGCTCCTGAGTCCATGTGCTACCACCACCTTAGAAAAAGTGTTACCTTTGAACAAGTAAATCTATGTAATATGATCCACATGGTAAAAAGATTTTTATGATAAAAGTCATGATCCTCATTCTGACCCTTTCCACCTCTAGAGGCAACTCTTGTTAACCAGGCATTTTTAGTTCCGGTGATTAGCCCCTTAACCTGAAATCACATGCTTACACCATTACTTCTTGATTCATCAACTCTGAATTTTATCAATTCCCTATGAAACACTAGAATTCAAATACTGAAATTAACCCCTTTTGCCCTGGCCAATGTGGCTGTTTGTTGGAGCATTGTCCTTTGCACCAAAGGGTTTGGGTTCAATTCCTGGTCAGGGCACATACCCAGGTTGCGAGTTTGATCCCCAGTTGGGGCACATACGGGAGGTAACCGATAGCTGTGTCTGTCTCTCTCCCTCTCCCTTCCTCTCTCTCTGAAGTCAATAGAAACATATCCTTGGGTGAGGATTTAAAAACAAAATTAACCCCATTTTATTTTTTGTTTCTGTTAGTTAGCTTAATCTTTAAATTTTTTGAGCCATAATTTATTTACAGTAGAGAGATTTTTAAGATTTGAAACTTATGTTCATTTTCCTGCCTAGGCTAGAGTTTACTTTTGCTTAAAACTCTGTTCTTTGCCGAAACCGGTTTGGCTCAGTGAATAGAGCGTCGGCCTGCGGACTGAAAGGTCCCGGGTTCGATTCCGGTCAAGGGCATGTACCTAGGTTGCGGGCACATCCCCAGTAGGAGATGTGCAGGAGGCAGCTGGTCGATGTTTCTCTCTCATCGATATTTCTGACTCTCTATCTCTCTGCTTTCCTCTCTATAAAAAAATCAATTAAAAAATATATATATAAAAAAAAAAGTTTAAAAAAAAACAACTCTGTTCTTTAATAGTCAGTACACAGTTTAGTATATGTATATATACCATTGACTGTGTCACTATGAGTTTATGGCACACAAAAAATGTAATAGTGTACATAATAATCTAGAGAAATTAGGAAAATACCAAATTATTCTTAAACATTTCAGAAGCACTGCACTGTTCACATAGGAATAGTGATGTTAGTTATAAATATCTTTTTTAACAAAAGATATCCAGCCCTAGCTGGTTTGGCTCAGTGGATAGAGTGTTGGCCTGCAGACTGAAGGGTCCTGGGTTCGATTCTGGTCAAGGGCACATGCTAGGGTTGTGGACTAGATCCCCAGTAGGGGGTGTGCAGGAGGAAGCCAATCAATGATTCTCTCTCATCATTGATGTTTCTATCTCTCCCTCTCACTTCCTCTCTGAAATCAATTAAAAAAAATTTTTTTTAAAAGATACCTAGCTACAAAAAAAACAAAAAACAAAAAAAAAAAATAAAAATAAAAGATACCTAGCTCCCTCCAGATGACTGAACAAACTTTGTATGCCAACCATCAGTGTCATCTGCATTTTTCTGCACTTAGGCATTCAAAAAAGAACAAACGAAAACTTTAAAATAAACTGGTCCAACACCTAACAACCTGAAAACAAATTTGTTAAATGAATGCTAGTTTGTTAACAGCCATGTGATCTCTTCCTCCTCTGAACTCCACAGTATTTTGCATTCTTATCTGTGTTTGTCCATTCATTTAGTCAGTAAATATTCATTGGCCCTAGCTGGTTTGGCTCAGTAGATAGAGCATCAGCCTGCGGACTGAAGGATCCCGGGTTCGATTCTGGTCAAGAGCACATACCCAGCTTGCGGGCTCAATCTTCCTCCCCCTTCCTCTCCTAAATCAACAAAAATATATTTAAAAGAGACCCACCTCAGAACAAAAGACTCACACAGGATGAGAGTAAAGGGATGGTAAAAATTTAAAATAAATAAATCAATATTCATTGAGCTCCTCCTCTGTGTCAGGACCTTTTGGGGAATGACTGGGAGGCAATGAATGTCCTCACTGGAGAAGTCTGTCTGAGGAGAAAAGAGAGATGGGGTGAAGTAGCGGGAGGGGCTGCAGTTTTCCATTGCTGTTTTAAAAATTGGAAGGTTAATGCTCATCTTTTTTCTCCTACCAAACTGAATTCTTTTTCAGAAGGAATATGTAACTACATCTACCTAAACACTGAACAGTTCAAAAGATCTTTGAACAGCAGTGTTATAATAAATACTCGCTGAATAAACAGAGTTTTACTACCCTTGCCTCCATTTCCTTCTTTCCTATCCCACTCTTTGTATCTCTGACCTCTCTGAATTCCTATAGTCCCTGGGAATGCTTTTCAGACCAGGAACGTGGGAGACAGTGATCTTGAAAATCAAATGAAGGCAACTCCAACCGCTACCAGAAGAGTCTGTAACACAGCAGGTTGGGCATTCCTGAGGACAGGGACCACATCTTGTTCATCTTTGTATCTTCACTAGCTATCACAAGCTTGGCGCAGAACGGAAGCTCAGTGAATAGTGAGTCGAAGCTTACCACCTAGTGATCCTTAGGGCATCATGGAAGCATGTGAGACATTATGCCCACATTTAACATTTCATTTCTTCATTAAAAAAAAAAAAAGTTTTCTGAGCCTCATTACGGATCCAGTGCTGGGTACTGAGGTTACTCAGTTAATTACTCATTTAACAAATAGTTAAGCACTTGACTTCATAGCACTTGCTGAGGATTCGGGGTTGATACTCACTCTGTCTTCGTGGGGCTGCAATGACCTGACTCAGCCTTGTATGACAGCTGGTCTGCCTGTTTCCCCACCAGATTACAAACACTTGCGGAGAAGAGAGGATGAAGAAATCACGGGCACACTCCCAGCACTCAAGACGGAGCCTTGCAAAATAAAAGCATCCTATGGGATTGATAATCATCACTCTTCTGCTCAGAACCACTCTAGATCTCCATTTCACTTACGGTAAACAGCCAAAATCTTTACAATGGCCTGTACTGATCATTAAGGTCTGCCTCCCCCGTCTACTGTCCCCTCAGATCTACTTGCCCATCCTCAAACATACCAAGGATACGCTCACCCCAGGGCCTTTGCCCTTGCTGTTCTCTCTACCTCCAATATTCTTCCTCTAGTCGAGGTAATTATGTAACTACATTTCTCACTTCATTCAGATTGTCACTATCCAACGTGGCATATATTTTACTTAGTTTTTGTGGGAGCGTCCCCATTCTTACAACGTAACCAAGCGTCCTGTTTGCTTTGTTCACTATTGTATCCTTATGCCTAGAAAGGGGCTTGGTACATAGTAGATGCTCAATGAATACTCGCTAGCTGAATTAATGCATCCACTTTCTCAATAGCCAGCTTCCCTGTGTGAAGCATGGCCTGCCCCCTCTCCACCCCGACCACCCACCCCCACCCATCCTCATCTCTGGGTTTTCTAACTCAAGTCCCAGCTGATGAGCATATCCCTGGGCACTTAGTGAAGGACCAACCTCTGCTGGCATGCTCCTCTCATTTTCTCAATCTAAATTTTAGTCCACGGAAGCTGCTCCCCGCCTCTGGCATCTTCAGCGACAGAACACCTAGACCCCAGGCCCAAAGGTACCCCGCCTGGCCCATAGGCTGCGAGCGCGAGGGGAGGCAGGAAGGGAAGGCACCAAGGTGCGGGACACCAGGCCACACACCTGTTAAACGCTGTTTCCCCGGCGTCTTCCCTGTCCGCAAACGCGGCAGCACTCAGGGGCCAGACCCCCAGGCCCCCAGAACCCCAGGCCCTACCTGCCCGGGCGTACCTGATCCCAGCACCTCACGCAGCGGCAGGGCACGCCAGGCCCCGCCTCCTGGCCCACTTCCGGTCCCTGCCCCTTTCCGAACGGCATTCTGGGAGTTGTAGTTTTCGGCCTGGCAGCTCCGTGTTCAGGGGCGTGAGCTTTGGGCTTCCTATCCTCACCCAGACACTAAAGAGCTCGGTCGCGCCTCTCTGAGCCTGTTTCCCCGACTGATATACAGGATTACAATCCCAGCTGCTTGCAGTCCGACAGGGCTGCTGCAGGTGATCAGGCGCTTTAATGGCTGTCAAAGACTGGACATTGTGAAACTGGGCTGAAACCAGACTTAAACCACCTCTCATCTCGCCAGCCTAGGGGCTTTGCCCGTCCCTGAGCTTCCCCACAACCAGCAAGGCCCAGGAGCTGACACAGCCCTTCCCTGAGCACACATTCCCCTTCACCTGTGCCTGTCTGTCCAGGCTCACAAGAGAGATATCCGGGCCTGAGCAAATAAGGAGTCAGTGGGGAAACTGAGGCTCAGAGATCTCAAGTGACTTGCCCAACCCTTGTCCTGATAAAAGCTATCAGCCATTCTTTTCTTTATTCCTCCAGTCCTAGGGGTCTCACCCTTTCAGAGAGACCCTACCATGAATGAGCTTGAAATGTCTCCCACCCAAGAAATCACAGCCTTGTTTGGATTCCTTCTTGGCCCCCCACTGTTACCGCTCTAGACTTTTATTTCCTCAGCACTCTCACCCCATCCCCAAGCCATGCTCCAATTCAGCCTTTATCTGGGACTGGAGCAATTTTTAAATGCTGACTAAACATCCCTCCCTCCCCGCAAAAAGGCTTTTTCTAAAACCTAACTCTAATGTCTCTTCTCTACCTAGAAGCTGGACCTAGCTTCCCACTTAGCAGGGCTTGCAAAGTGGCTCAAATGGTCTTCAGTGCCTCCCACCACATCTACGCCTCGCACTCAGCCATACTGAATACCCTTTGCCCCTCTCTGCCACTGCTCTTGTGTTTCTTTACTTTCAAATGAGCTCGTGGCTACTTCCCCACAGCAAAGGCCTCCTAGCTGGTTTCACTGCCTGCTCCCCCAGCCATCCATGTGCAGAACTCTCAGTGGCTTTCTATCATACTTCGATGTAAAATCTGACCTTCCCAAGGCCTTGCACAGCCTGGTTCCTGGCTGCCCCTCCAACCTCATCTGTCACTCTTACTCCAGCTTGATGTGTTCCAGTCATACA
Organism: Myotis lucifugus; assembly: GCF_000147115.1. Lineage (NCBI taxonomy): Eukaryota > Metazoa > Chordata > Mammalia > Chiroptera > Vespertilionidae > Myotis > Myotis lucifugus. Next base: position 6,342 of record NW_005871520.1, read on the forward strand.
TGTCGTCTTCTTCTTCTTCTTCTTCTTCTTCTTCTTCTTCTTCTTCTTCTTCTTCTTCTTCTTCTCCTATCTTTTTTAATTGATTTCAGAGAAGAAGGGAGAGGAAGAGATAGAAACATCAATGATGAGAGAGAATCATTGATTGGCTACCTCCTGCACGCCTCCTATTGGGGATCGAGCTGCCGCAATCCGGGCATGGCCCTGACTGGGAATTGAACCGGGATCTCCTGGTTTATAGGTCGATGCTCAACCACTGCGCCACACTGGCCGGGCATACCTGTCTTCTTGAAATGCTTCAAACACACCAAAGACCTTTGGAGATACTGTTCCCTTTTCTCTCACTTTCTCCATGGCTGGCTCCTTCTTATCCTTTAAGCTTCAGCTTAAACATTCTTTCTTCAGAGGGCCTTGACTGATCACTCTAGGTAAGATTGGCTCATCCTACCCCATCTTGGCATTCTCTTCATTTTCTTTATACCACCTACCAGTCAGTCATCTTTTTCTTCTGTGTCTTTATTATAAGTTCCTTGAGGGGACTATATCCTGTCGATGATTGTATTCCCAGTGCCACTACACAGTAAATATTTGTTGACAGAATAAACAACTGAGTGATTTTTCTCTTTTCTTGACACATCCAAAAGTTTCTTCCTATCTATCAAATCCAGGGCATGGCACACAATAGCTACTCAAAAATGTGTCCTGACAAACCAGTTCTAATTAATGCTGCCTCCTACAGGAAACTTTCCCTGATCACTATTTTGCTCCCACCCAACAATGACTTCTCTCCTTTAAGCTCGCATACACTTTATCTGTTCTCTTTGGTTGCCCTGAGCATTACATGCCTTATGTTGTAGGTCTCTATTTCTATATGTCCTTTTATCTCTTGGACCAAGAATACTTGAAAACAGGATCTCCCCCAATTATTTACATCCCTAATCCTGCATTAGGTATTACCTGGCATGGGTGTGCCATAAATGTTTTTTGAAAGAAATGAATCAGCCGATTATGGGTGGGAAAAGAAAGGAGAAATGTAAATGTCCAGTAGTTTCTTAGTCATTAAACAACTATTACATTGTGGAGTAGGCAGTCCCACTCTGCTTATCTCATGTAGGAGTTGTGTATTTCAAAGGAAGTGCTAATCAGGGTACCTCCCCGTACTTTAGCATCTCAACAAGCAATGGGGGGTTTCTCAGAACTTCTGGGACTTACTACTCCTCATGGAAATTGCAGAGCAAAATGCCAGCTCCATACTGTAGCAACCCAAGGGAGTTCATGGATTTGAGGGGAGAGGAAGCAAAGAAAGAAGGAAACCATTATTTGAGTGCTTGTGCTGGAGGCTTCAATCTTCTTCCTATGAATTATTTCCCATAGTAATACTGAATGTATATTATATATATAACAACTAGAGGCCTGGTGCACAAAATTTGTGAACGGGTAGGGTCCCTAGGCCTGGCTGGCGATCAGGGCCAATCTGTGGGACGACTGGCGGGGCGAATTGCGGGGAGGGGACACTGGCACCCACCTTGGGCAGCTCCCGTGTTGAGCATCTGCCCCCTGGTGGTCAGTGCGTGTCATAGCGACCAGTCGTTCTGTCATTCAGTCCATTTGCATATTAGGCTTTCATTATATAGGATGTCTACTTTAGGGTGTTGTGTGGATAAGAAAGTGTTTTCAGGGCATCTTGCACATTGTGGACCCTCACTAAATGGAGACTAGTATTTCCTTTTGTCAGTGGGGAGACTGAGATTCAAACAAGTGCCTGTAATAACACTGCCAGGATTCAAGCCCTGATTGAGTTGAAGTCCTGAGCGCCTTCTCTAAACTTGCAAGCATATAGATGGTGCTCACATAAACAAGTTATGTAGCTCTTTATAGCTTTCTGCTGGTAAAAGCATTTAGGTCCTTCTTAACATCATACCATGTTTATTATTTCGGTGTCCTATTGTTTTTCATGGCCATGAAATTACTTCAAATCTGTGTTCAAGAGCCTCATTTAAATTTAATTCCAAGTATTCTGTGAAAAGAAACAGGCCTCTAAGAAAAGAAGATATTTTCCTGGCACAAGTACTGGTTAACTGTTTACTAGTTAACAAGTAACTGGTAACAGGGGGTGGGAAGGATGTTTTTCCTCTTCTCCCAAGGCATTGCTTTCCTTCTGATTGGAAAGCACGTGGGTGGGGGACTAAACACCTACAAATCTGCTCCTGCTCTTGCTGGGTGAAGAAGAAGAGGAATTGGGGAGTCCTAGAGGAGAGGACCCACAGAGGCAGCACTGAGCTCACAACTGACCAGGAGCACCAGAGGGGCAAAGGGACCCCTCGGATGAACTCTAGCCGTCCAAGGTGAGTGTCTACACCCCCTTTGGCCTGGACAGAGAAGCCAGGGGCAAACAGCTCCCAAGGTAGCTGGAAATCAGTTTTCCTGGAGTCAGAAAACAAACGCAGGGCAGGATTTCAGACCAGGAGGAGCAGCCACAAAGCTGGGCGTTCATTACTTCCTGAGTATTTCCTAGATTATTTACTAGGTGTCTACCCTACAGAGCAGGCACTATTCGTGTCCCCATTTTACAGAAGGGAAAACCAGAGCAATGAGAGGTGAAATAGCTTGTCCAAGGTCCCCCCAAGATTAACTGGGATTAAGGGGCTCAGCTGGGATTGGTGAGAAAGGTACTAAATATATTTTGTGCTAATATTATTCTCAAAAAGGCAAACCTAGTTCAGGGCTTTCATGTTCGCCATTTAACTATTTAAAACAAAAATAGGACGCAAGATTTAGGGGTGCAGTCAATTTCAGATAAAGCACGGAGCACACCCGAAGAGTGTAGCGACACAGCTAAGGGACTTACTGCCACCTAGTGGCAGTCTAGGCTTATCACAGCGAGGCCGCCAAGATCACCAGGGCTCCTGGTGCAGGTGCTCGTGAAGATGGAATCTATCAGATACCACATGCATTCAATCCTGTTTGTGAAAGTTACTGCCAAATAGTGTGGCATAAGAAAACTTTGTTTTTTGGTGAGCCCCAGCTTCCTTCCTCACCCCTGCTTCTTGGAACAGTTTGTGACTTCTTGGTTCCACACCCCAGGAAATGCTCCTTTTAGGACACACGTTACTGATGGTAATCTACTTATCTGTATCCCACAAGGTCTGTGAGCATCCTGACCTGGGAGGGTCTTGTCTTATTTGTCTATAATTATCCTGAGCTCCTCGCATACGGCCTGGCCCAGAGGAGGTATTCAGTAAATGTATGTTGAATGGACCGGAGTGAATGTTTGGACCCAAACTTATGATCATTCTGTCTGACTCAGACCAAGATTAAGCAGCAGTTTATTTAAATACTCTAAATAGTAAACATCTGAGAGGGCGGGTGGAGGGACGGAAGAGGCTTCCCGGGAAGCATCCAGGGCAGGGCCGGGGGTCTGGGCAGCCAGCCTGCTCACAGGGCAGTGGATGCCCGGAACTTCTGGGTCAAACAGAACACGGCAGCCGTGAGGGCCGTGCACTGATGGGCCAAGAGTTTCACACTCAGGTCGTGGTAGCCTCTCTCGCAGGTCAGCTTGGCGGCCTCCACAAACTGGTGGTAGGTGTACACCACGTCCCTGAGGTTCCCGGCTGCCTCCCTGTGCCGGGCGGAGCAGCGGCTGCAGTCCGTGAACTGGAAGCACAGGCCAGCCAGCTGGACCAGGTACTGGAAGGTGTCGCGCACGGCACCCTGCATCTCTTCGGGGGACTGGTCCATTCTGATCACGTGCTGACAGCTGGACAGGAGCTTCTGGGAGCCCATGCAGAGGTGGCTCCGGCTTTCAGAAAAGTGCCAGGTGCACTTCTCTGGGGGGTGCTTGTCCCCATTCCCCCAGGAAGCTTCTAAAATGTCTTGTAATTCCAGCAAGCTCTCCGAGAGTCGGATGAAGCCCTCGGGAGTGCTGGCGGGGGCAGCTTTCAACCGCGTCAGAGCCCTGGAGCAGTACTCCGGCCAGATGTGGCTGTTTCTCAACAGGGGCTCCGCGCTGCAGCTGTGGGCCCGGGCCGGCCTCCAGGGCAGGGCCAGCCCGCTTCCTGCAGAGGGCGGTGAGGTGAGGGGGGCGGTGGGGGGTGCTTCCGAGTCCCTGTCTTCTTCCTCTGTCTCAGGCTGCAGGCCACGGAAGCAGGTGGCATAGGAGAGCTGGCAGCTGCACTGCTCCATTCCAATCCCGGGGGCCACTGTCTCATTCACCCCCGCAAACCCCAGAGATGTGGCCATCCTGAGACTGGCAGAGACTTTAGGATGGCTTTCTGGGGAAAAGCACAAGAAAGACTTCTCAGCTGGGAGGCAGATGCTAGGGGTTTTGTCTCTGCTTTCTGACAGTGAACATTGGGTTGAACCTTCTGAGTGGGGCTCCCCTTGGGGACATGGGAGTGGGTGTAGCGGAGAAGGCCTGGGAGTAAAACAGACCTGCTGAGGGGTGTCTCTAGGGCCCGTGTCTTCCCCTGTCACATGGTTAAGCGGCTCTGCTTTGCCCTCCTCCAGAGGGGAGGCTGATGGAATGGTCTGGTTCTCAGGCAGGAAATCCGGGTCTAAATCCAGCTCTGCCAATAGTTTTTGATCTGGGGCCTGGCAGGCATGGCTTGGGGTTTCTCTGCGTTGCCCTTGGCGTTCGGCGGGGGAGTGTGCTGGGGTCGGGTCCGTCCCTGTTACAGGAGTCTCCAAGGAGGGGGAGGCTGCTATCCCGCCATCTGGAGCACCGACACCAGTCGTCTGCGGAACAGCACTTGACACATCACCCTCAGGGTCACCTGGGTCCTTGCCAGGTTCATCATGACATAAGTTGGTGACATTTTTGTTTGTAACTCCTCCATCACGGTCCAGAGATAGTTGTCCTTGTTGCTCTTCCTTTATTGGGAAAGGAGCTGCCTTCTCTCCTGAATTTATTCCACATTCACCACTTCCAGGCCTGTCTCCAAGAGGCAACAAGGGCTCGGTGTTTTGGGGGGCAGTCTCTTGCGTAGGATTTGTAAACAGGGATCCCAATCCTGCTTCCAACAGGACTCCTCCCAGCTCTAGTGTGTCTCCTGGAGAGACAGTAGGTGGCCCCTGGCTGATGGCCAGGCAGACGCTGCCTGTGTTCGGCTCAGCACTGGAGAGGGGGGAGGTGCTGCCCTCAAGCTCCATGGAGAGTTCTTCAGGGGCACTGCCATCCGAGTCTTGAAATGCAGATAAAGTTTGGGAAGACTCTGTCTGAGCAGTGTCTGGGCCAGATGAACCTGGGTTGGGACAGTTAGGGGTGCTTGCTGGGCAACTGGCAACAGTGGCAGGCACAGGGGCACCCCCAGAATTCTCTTTAGGACCGGGGTCAATCCGGAGGCGAATGGCGGAAATAGAAGACACTCGAGAGTCGATGACCGATTTGGTTTCCATGGTCTCCGGCTCCATCTCCATGACCCGGGCGGCTGGGTTTTTGCTCTTGGCCTCCCTCAAGGGAGCCAGCAGCCCCAGGGCCTTGGTCTCCAGGAGGCCGGGCTCGCCTTGCACGTCCTGCAGAGAGGACACAGTTGGGGAGGGCGCACCAAGGGCCAGGTAGGGCTCCCTGTCGTAGTAGCACACGTCGTCCATGTTCTCCAGGGAGGCTGACGGCACCAGGGGAAACGAGACCTGACAGGTGTAGTCGGTCTGTAGGAAAGACCTTCTTTTTCTCAGGGTCTTGGCATACTTTTTCACCCCTCCCCTTCTGCGTGCCTCTCTTCCGTCCGGTCCAGTTCTCAGGCCGTCCTCGGGGCTGCAGGAGCTAGCCTCACTCTGTGTGCGTGTGGCACTGGGTTCTGCAGCAGAAATAGCTCCGGGCCCTGAGAATCAAGAAAGGAAAAAGTACATAAGAAGCAGGAAAACAAAGCGGCCCTCAGAGCTTGGGCTCAGGACTCAGGACTGCCTGAGTTCAAACCATGGCCGGGCTGCGTAACTTTGGGCAAGTTAAACCTTGGTCTCCTCAATTTCCTCCTCTGAAAGTTGGGGATAGTAACTGTGGCAGACAGTTTTTGATTCTTAGTTGCCCAAGATCCGTTTCATTGTCCTTCATTTGTCTTTTAGGGACTGACATCTCCCCCTCCCCCCAACAATGGTTACAGTTGCTGGAACTATCAGTGAAGGCGCCCCGTCCCCATCAGCCAAGTGGTCAGATTTATGACCCAGGAAGTCAGCCATACCTTTCCTAGAACTTCAAGTTCAAACACCGATTTAAAAAATAATAATAATAAAAGTAGAGGTCATTCTTTATAGCCACATTTTCCTGACGACACGACAAGGAATCCTGCTACCCAGCCTCCTGGTCTGGTTGCTGCCTGTGTCGGAAGCAGGTCTTCCTTTGCTAGCAATTTTCTAAGCTTTCTTACATCCTTTCCCACTTTTCCTTTGTGCTGTGTTAACCCGAGTCAGTCAGCACCAAGGGACCAAGCCGCACGGCCATGCAGGTTAAATGGATGAGTGCGTCTCTGGCACCCGGCACAAGGCCTTGTGCCTACCGTGTTCACCGGAGGGAGCTGCTACCGTGGTTGTTCCTGTCACTACATCTGTGAGGTTCTGAGGAGCCTGCTTTTGACCACGTGGCGTGACTCTCAGACATGGGGAGGGGTCGTGTGCGTGCGGGATGGATCTCCCTGAGCCGAGAGGCACCCTGTGAAGAAGCCCTGGGAGTCAGCCAGAGGATGGGGTCCCAGGCCGGCACCTGAGACTCAGAGGGCTCTCACACTCAGACCGTTGTTCCTAACGGGCTGCCCCTTATTAAACACCTGATGGGGGGCTGCTTCTCAGACCTCTTACGTCAGAATCTCTGAGGCTGGGACCCAGGAATCGACGGGCTTGAATCGAGGTCCCCTGGGTGATTTTGAGGCCCAGTCACATTTTGGAGCTGCTGCCTAGGCCACCTACCGCCACCGACCAACACTGTTTCTGAGGCCGAGAAGGGAGAGGCTCCCTCAGGGAGTTGGGCCAGGAGTCCCAGTTCTGGGCTGTCTGCCCAGGTCCACACTGGCTCTCTATCCAATAGGCAATGTCCGGTATGGTCCTATGTCCTGGGCTAGAGGAAGGCCTGGACTGATGGCCTGTCTTGCCCCCATCGTGCCCCCAGCACAATGCCCAGCCCAACAGGGCAAGGCTGGGGCATGGACGCAGTTGGAGGGCAGTGCACAAGCTGGCCATGGTCTCTCCTTTCCCCAGGGGCACAGTCAATGAACTCAGCGTAGATGGTGGAGAGCTCATCCATTCACTCAGCAACAACTGCCAGGCACTATGTGCTGGGACACAGTGTAGTGAGTTTCCAGTGTAGTGAGGGAGAGAAACATCAGCACCAGATCACACACATAAACACATAATTACAGGCAGTGCTAACAGGTGCTGCAGGAAGGTGTGACAGGCCTGGGGAGACCCGTCCTACTCTTGGTGGTCTGGTTTAAGTTTCTAGAAAAAGTGAATTTTTAGAGGTGGTGGTGGTGGGGGTCGGGGTGCTGACAGATAAATGGGCATCAGCAACAAGATCAGGGTGAGGAGCAGCATGCACAAAGGCCAGGGGTGGGAAAGAGCCTGGCCCTTTTATTTTATTTTTTTAAATATATTTTTATTGATTTCAGAGAGGAAGGAAGAGGGAGAGAGAGATAGAAACATCCATGATGAGAGAGAATCATGGATCGGCTGCCTCCTGCAAGTCCCCCACTGGGGATCAAGTCCACAACCTGGGCATGTGCCCTTGACCGGAATCAAACCTGGGACCTTTCAGTTCACAGGCTGACGCTCTATCCACTGAGCCAAACCGGCCATGGCAAGCCTGGCCCTTTTAAAGAATGGCCAGGAGGTCTGTGTGGCAGGAAGCAGGGAGAGGGCTCAGGAGCAGAGAGGCAGACAGAGGCCGTGTCACACAGGGCCTCAACCTAAGGAGCTGGCCTTTCTCCACGAGCAAAGGGCAACCACTGCAGGCAGGCAGCACCTGGAAAGGGCGGAAGCAGAACTGCAAGGGCGGTGGCGTCCCCAGCTCCTAGTGCACTGGTTCTCAACCTGTGGGTCGAGACCCCTTTGGCGGTCGAACGACCTTTTCGCAGGGGTCGCCTAAGACCATCCTGCATATCAGATATTTACATTAAGATTCATAACAGTAGCAACATTACAGTTATGAAGTAGCAACGAAAATAACTTTATGGTTGGGCCACAACATGAGGAACTGTATTTAAAGGGCCAGAAGGTTGAGAACCACTGTCCTAGTGGGTCACCTTCAATATCTGTGTGTGTAAATGTCCTGGAAGGCTCTCAGGTCAGCTGGGAAGTCACTTGTATGGAAGGACTCGCCCACTGTACAGGGAGGAAGGCAAGAGGAACCTGAGAGAAACAGGCCAACAGGCCTCCCCTGCCTTCCTACGTCAGGGTCCCTTAAGGGGCCACCATAGCCTGTCAGGCGGGTTCTTCTTGCTTCAAGGCCTCATTGAATGTAGCTTCAGGGTCGGTAATGACACATCTGCTACCTTCTGCTGGGCACCCCTGTCAAACCCGTTGCTTTCTATGTAAATTCTGTCTATCTCACCAGTCTCAGCACTCTCCCACCTCCTCTGGGAAGCCTTCCCGGATTCCCACTGTGAATGCCTCTATCCTTGCCCATCGCTGCTTGCCCACAGTTCTCTGAACCTTCCTTGTAGCTCTGACTTGAAGTCATGATTCCTTTTAAAAAATATATTTTTATTGATTTCAGAGAGGAATGGAGAGGGAGAGAGAGAGATAGAAACATCAATGACGAGAGAGAATCATTGATTGGCTGCCTCTTGCACACCCCCTACTGGCAACTGAGCCCACAAACCAGGCATTTGCCCTGGCTGGGAATCGAGCTGTGACCTCCTTGTTCATAGATTGACCCAACCCTCAACCACTGAGCCACACCAGCCGGGCGAAGTCATGATACTTGTAATTTAGTCCACAGACCCCAGGGCAGCCTCCTCAGAAGAGGACCATGACCCGGCTTTACTCATGTGTTTCCCCCTCAAGCTTGGTCCCTGCCTGTGAGTCTGCAGACCTGGGGGTGGTGGTGGTGGTGGGGCTCACCTGAGAGGGTGTCTGGGGGTGTGAGCTTGTCAGCTGCATCGTAGTATTCCTCATCCGAGCTGCCCTCCTCGCAGGCAGGGCCCAGGGCCTCCAGCGTGGAGCTGGGCTGGGCCTCAGACCAGCCCTGCTGGCCCCAGGCTGGCGGGCCCCCACCCTGCCGGGAAGCTGTGCTGTCTGAGCTGTCACTCAGGTGCCTGGCCGGGGAGACGCTGGAGCACAGGCTGTAGTAGTCAGTCTGGCTGCCCTCGTACAGCCCGGGGTCCAGCCGGGCTGCACTGGGGTCTGGTGCCCAGCCGAAGGTCCCAGGAGCGGGGCTCTCAGAGAGCTCCGTCTTCTGGGGCTGAGGGCTGGCTCGCTGGGCCAGGTCCAGGAGACAGAGGAAGCCGCTGGTCTCTATCCTGCTCCTCTCCTCCTGGCTGTCAGATTCGCCTCTCTCCGGGAAGCCGAAGTGGAAGAAGCCGGACCTGCTGGAGGAGCAGGCGTCCAAGTCATCCTCCTCCAGGGCATCCATGGACTCGCTCGAGCCGCTGGTCCTGCAGCCTCGGCTCTCGGTGTTGGCCGAGTCGGACGCCTCGGACTCGGCACTGTCGGTCACGCTGCTGGCCCCGCAGGCGCTCGGGCCTCTCCCGGCCACCTCAGGCGTGGGGCTGTCCCCGGGGGGCTGCTCCTCTTTTGCGGGCGATCTGCAGGGGCCCGGCCTTGGCAGGTGTTGGTCAGAGAGGGGCTCCAGCACGCAGTCCACTTCGGAGGACTCCTCTGAGTCACTGCACGCCCTGGACTCGTAGCCTGCAACACAGGGGACGCGGAGGGTCACAAAACAGCCCCCGGGGACTGGCAGGTGCCCCCCAACCCCCACTGCTGCTGGCCCTCCAGGTTCCAGATTAGAAAGCTGAGGTCCAGGCGGGTGACTGGCCCAGATCCCGCTATAGTGACTGGCACAGGGTCCGTGGGACACACAACATCAGGCCTCCTTTCCCACATCCATGGGAACCCCCTGAAAGAGACAGGACTACCTCCACCCCCTCTTCCAAGGAGAGCTATCTGTTCCCAGACACTTGGGGGCTGTTTCTTTGATTGGATTTCACTTGGCTTGGGCAGTATTGCACAGGTTTCCTCCCCCAATCTCAGCTCTGTCCTGTCTGGGATCAAAGTCAGATGGGAATCATATTTAAAATCCAAAACAGCCCTAGCCGGCTTGGCTCAGTGGATAGAGCATCGGCCTGCGGACTGAAGGGTCCCAGGTTCGATTCCGGCCAAGGGCACATGCCTGGGTTGCGGGCTCCATCCCCAGTGTGGGGTGTGCAGGAGGCAGCCAATCAATGCTTCTCTCTCACCATTGATGTTTCTTTCTCTTCATCTCCCTTCCTCTCTGAAATCAATAATTTTTTTTAAAAAAAGAAAGATCAACTGTTTACAAAGAAATAAATGGAGAAATAGCTCACATCAACTTGAGTAGAAGTGTCAGCTCAACTCAATTCTCCACCTCCCTTTAGGCTGCCCTTACCCACAGGGCAGTGAAACGGGCCCATCCTCACCGGGGCAAGCCTCAGTGCCTCACCTTCCTCAGCAGACACTCGGTGCACCTGCTGTTTGTTCCCCGGCCAGAGGAAGATGGAGGTAACCGGGTCGACAAACAGCCTGTAGTACCCAGCGACCAGGCAGGCCAGGTCTTTTGCACTGTTGGATTCCAGGAGCAACGTCAGAACCTTCGAAGGCAAAGAGAGCTCTTAAGCCTGTGAAGGGCGAAGGGACAGTCCAAAGCCTGACAACAAGACCCTATGGGGCTGATGAGAAATTCCAAGCAAACCCAGCCCTGGTCCCCAGGCAGGCTTCACGTCCTGTATTCTCACCTTTAAGACTTGAAATGAGCAAATGCATGTGTGGGTTCCTCCCATCGAAACTCCACAATATCTCCTGCCTCTCCATCTCTGACCCCTATCCTCGCCTCCCATCCAAACCACCCACCCCACTCTGCTCATTCATGTAATGGGGCCCCTTCAAGACCTGACCTAGAAAAGGAAAAGAAGCAAAAGCAAACAGAGGAGAGAGAGGGTGGTAAGAATCAAGCACCATCTCTGATCATGTTGACAGGAAAGCAAAGAAAGGCAGGACAAATGCAGGACCTCCCCCGGAGGCTCAGGAAGTTCACTACATCATTTACCCATTTTAATTGCTGCCTCTCAAAACTCTTGGACAGCCTTTCTGGTCCCATCTGGTGCTCCCATCTAAGTTTCTGAACCCATCAGGAAAGCACAAGGTCAGGCTCAGTTTATACGAAGAAACCTTTCAGGACCTGCCCGGGAAAATGCACCGTGGTTACCACTTTCCCTTTGATGGGACAGAATGGACAAGTCATCCTCTTAAGCAAATGTTGGATGTTAGACTGTAAATATCCACACGCATACAAACTACCCTAAAATGAGTTAGCCCCCAACTCCAGGAGCTGGATGCAGAACCTCTCCCCTGTGTGTTACCTTGATGTCCTGCAGGTACACTTTGACCACGCTCACTTTCTCAGACTCTTCTGTCAGCTCCACACGGCTGATGTTTGCAAACTCGGCCAACGTGGACATGATGTTGAGTTTGCTATTGATAATCTGGCTAATCCCATACTTGGCTCCCACTAGAAGGGCAACATAGGATTCTCTATCCTGTAACTGCAGAAGGGCAGAGGAGGAATTAGTTCCCACTCACAGCTAGTAAAACACACTGCACATGTAAGACAAGATACCTCTCTCTGCAAACTCCGGATTCTTATTTCAGGTCCCCACCGCCACTCTCTGGACCACCAAGTTAGGCAACAGCCTGAACTGGGCCCCAGTGACAGATAAATTAAGTACAAATGATCTCTTCAAGACGCTTCACAACAGAGAGCCAAACCAGACTATTACCTGTTCTGTCGACGCAACTTGTATTTTTTTTTCTTTTTTAACTTTTTATTGATTAAAGTATTACAAATGTGTCTTTATCCCCCCATTGTCCCCTCATCCCCCCAGTCTTGCCCTCACCCTCACCCCCTGTTGTCTGCGTCCATCGCTTATGCTTATAGGCATGCATAGAATTCCTTTGGTTGATCTCTCCCCCTTACCCCCACCCTCCCCTACCTTCCCTCTGAGGTTTGAGCATCTCATTGATGCTTCTCTGTCTCTGAATCTGTTTTTGTTCATCGGTTTATGTTATTCATTATAGTCCACAAATGAGTGAGATCATGTGATATTTATCTTTCTCTGTATTTTCATACCTATGTGCCTATTTCACTCCTCTTGGAATCCCTTCCCTGCCATCCTTACCTACAGAAATCCTGACCTTTCTTGAAAAGCTTCCATCAAAACCTACTGTAAACATCTACAGAAACTATCTGCCTGATCTCTGGCTCCTCAAACCAGAATAGTCCTTTTCCTCTGTGCTGTTCCCACACTACTTCCTGTCTACGTCTCCCATAACACTGAGCTGTGACTTCTTATTGTAATTATTTGTACTCAAGTCTCAGATTCCCTGCCAAGTTCCCTGACGACAGACTGTGTTTATCTACAGTGTAACCCCAGTGGCCAGCAAGCACCCTGAGCCAGCTCCATGTCGTTTCTTTTCCCATTACCAATTATTTCCTTAGATAGTAACGGTAAAGGGGGGCTGGGGACAGCTGGGAGATGGCAGGGTTGGCCCTTGGGAAAAGTGGGAAGCTTTTCTTGTACCTTCAAGCCTTCCTTTCTGTGCTCTGGTCTCTCTTCTACCTTTGGGTCATCTACTCGTATAAGACGCCATCTATTTTTCCCTTCCCCTAACTATCTGACTCAAGCATGTCAAACTCAAAGGCTAACACGGGCCAAATAAACGAGGCATGCAGCCTGCGGGCCTCGAGTTTGACATGCTTGATCTGATTGTTCTATCTTGCTCTCAAAACATGGATTCTCTTTTTCTATCTATATTGTTAAGTCGGCAATCTGATTAAATGGACCCATCACTTTAAATGACTGAGAGACATACTAAATCTACTAAAAGAAGATTTGTTAATGTTTTTTTTTTTTTTAAATCTCTCATTGGTAAATTCCCTGGCTTTGTGCTGGAGAGTTCTGGGGCTGACTGAGTGGTGGGGAGAGTTCCCTTAGGCCACAGCCCCATTACTGACGGCTGAAAAGCACACAGCTCTGGGCCTCGGCTCCAAGAAGGAAGCAGGGGGAGGGCCGGGTAACAGAGCAGAAGGCTCCTTTGCTTCTCTTTTCCCTCCTCAGTTCTTCCCTTTGTCTGAATAATCCGGGCCCCAGCCTGGCCGTCAGTCTAACATTCTTATCTTTCCTGTATGGTTTCCCCTTTTCCCTCTCCACCTTCATATTCCCAAAGCTCCACAGTAAATAGCTTACAGCACCCTTCCCTCCAAATGCCTTTCCTCTCTACGGAAATCTGGCCAAATCCAACCTTCTTGCCTTTCCTTACCGCCATCGCCCTGTGTGTCTCTCGTGGCTCTGCTTTGTCTGGTGGCTACTTTGTTCGATCATCGGAAGGTGGAAATAACGTCAGCTCTGCCTCCCCCAGCACCTACCATAGGGCTAGCACCAAGCAAGGGCACAAGAAACACTCCCCAATATTTACTTCCCCAAACAAATTCTAGTCCTTGACAGAGTTCTCAAAAATTTTAGGCCACAAGTTCACCGATCTTCACAGGACTTCTAAGGTCCCTCACAAGCGTGGGATTCCACGGTTCTCTAACACGTACCATTAAAGTAGCATTAAAGATTTTCCCGCCGTATGTCTTGAGTTCCCCAAGGATCTGTAGATAATTTAAACGTAGCTGGGCAGCGGAAATAAGTTGCTTAAATAGAAGGAAAAAAAGACGTAAGTTAGAGTCATTCACTTGCTACAATCAAGGCAATGTTGCAGATGCAGCCCCCAGACAGCTGGGTGGGTCGGCCGGGGCCAGGGCTCCATTACCTTCTGTCGGGGTTCCAGCAGATTCTGGTTCCTCTTCATGTGGAAGCTTATGGCTTTCTTGATGTCTTTGCCTTTCATGTTTCGGAGTAACGTTGGAGAAATGAAGTTCTCTATGCCCCAGTCTTTCCTGCATGAGACATGGGAGACGAGGAGGCTAATTTTTACAGTGTACTTGGTGGCTCTGCTGAAGAGCATAGTTACATTTGACTCGGTACTTAGCGTTCTCAGGATACTGCAGCTGAGCCTCTTTCTCAACAGAGATACATACACATGTACATTTATGTGTGTGTAAATACATAGAAATATATAGAAATATCTTATGTATTTCTATAAATTATATATTAATATATACTTACTAGAGGCCTGGTGCACGAAATTCGTACACGGGTAAGGTCCCTAGGCCTGACGGGTGATCAGGGTCGATCTGTGGGGCAACCGGTGGGGCGATCGGGGGACCCCCACTGGCACCTGCCTTGGCCAACTTGATGCCGCCCCCTCGCTGGCCCTGCCCCCACCTCCCCCCCCCAACTGCTGCTAGTTGGTTGCCTCCCTCTGCAGGGCAACCGGCGGGGCAATCGGGGGCCCTGCGGGCACCTGCCTTGGCTGGCCTGGGGCTTTCGGGCTGAGGGCAGCTCCTGCATTGAGCGCCTGCCCCCTGGTGGTCAGTGTGCATCATAGCGACCGGTTGTTCCACCAGTCATCCTGCAGTTTGGCCAATTTACATATTAGGCTCTTATTATATAGGGTATTTTATGTAAGTACATAATATATGTTTATAAATATATTTATATATATTTCTTACCCCTCACCCCAACACATACACAAAAGCCCCAGCTACTCAGGAAAACCCCACTGATCTTTCTGGGAGATTATTACTCTTGGTGCAGTGTGATATTTTGTTAATCAGAGCAGGAGACCTTGATCTTTTTTTTTTTTAAAGCTCTTCAGATTGTAGTTTAATTTTATTTATCATAATATTTTTAAAATATATTTTATTGCTTTTTTACAGAGAGGAAGGGAAAGGGATAGAGAGTTAGAAACATCTTTGAGAGAGAAACATTGATCAGCTGCCTCCTGCACACTCCCTACTGGGGATGTGCCCGCAACCAAGGTACATGCCTTTGACCGGAATTGAACCTGGGACCCTTCAGTCCGGAGGCCGATGCTCTATCCACTGAGCCAAACCGGTCAGGGCAACCTTGATCTTTTTTCACTACAATGTACTAGTACGTGACAAATAATGACCCCGCATGTCTAACACACTCTCAGGGGCAGCACGTAGCACCAGTGAATCCCTGAGGTCGTGCTTCAGAATGGTGCTACCCTAACAGCCTCAAAAGCCTCCAACAAACTTGTTAAAATACAGATTCTCAGATCCCGCTCTCTAGAGCTTTGACCCAGTACATCAGGGACAGAGCCCTAGATCTGTTTCAATTTTTAAATTTGACTCTTTTTTGACTCTGATGCCAGATAGGACAACAGAGCTGAGATTTGGTGAGGGGGTTAGCAAACCTGGGTGATACTGCCAAGAGCAAATTTTCAGCTAAGAATTAGGTGGTGTTGGAATCCCAGGATCTGAAACTTCCTTAGTCGGAATATAATGCAACATAATTGGTTCACACATTAATTTTCAAGGCATTCCTTCCCTTATCAGAGCTTTTCATTAAAGTTATCAAAAGACTGCCCTATGCATTCTCCCAGGAACTGGGAACTTACAAAGGGATCCTGTGTCACTCTATCTGGACTTGGCATCTGCCCCAGAGGGAGCAGCCAGAGTCTGACATCTGGGGGAGCCCGGCTGGGTGGGAGAGGGTGGAGAGGAAATGGATAGAAAGACAAGGGACAGAAGGCTAGGTAGGTATCAGCTTTCTGTGGAATGTGGCCATTGTGGCCAGGGGCCAGCGGATTACCCACACAGCACAGCAGCTGCTGAGGGGTCAGAGAAGCCCCCACCACTCACTCTATGTACTTCAAAGAGATCTTCTGTGGCTGGGCGCAGGCGTAGATCCGCTCCTGGATGTGCAGGGCCGCAAGTCTCAGCGCAGAGCTGCATTTCATTTCCACAGCAAAGCGCTCCTGGAGCACGTCGCTGCAGCTCTGGAAGAGATGGGATCAGGGGAACTGGGAACCAGCAACAGAGGAACTGTGTTCCTAGTTCTCTCAGGCAAAAGGCAGCAGGCCCAGGAGCTCGGCCTCGAGACCTGGCTCTGCCTGTGCTTGGCTGTGTGACCTTGGTTAAGTTACTAAGACTCTCTGAACATTGCTTTTCTTCCCATTGCTAAATAGGGATAGTTATGTCTACCTTAGGTGGTTTCTGTGGGGTTTAAACTAGATAATGCTTCTGAAAGCAGGTATGAGGGGCACAGTACTACGCAAAAATAAAGTATTGCTGTTATTAGTTGCTACCATCATTTCTGTAAGACTTTGGGCAAATCAATCCACCTAGTGTGAGTTACCTCATCTGTAAAATATTGATGCCTCCCAAATGATTCCTTTTCATCAGAATAAAAATGACATAGTAAATTTCACCTATGGAGGTAGAGGAAGGGCAGCAAAAGGCTACAGGGACCAAGGAAGCCATTTTTGGCTTCACCACTAAATGGGTGACCCAGGCAAATCACGTGACCTTTCAGCATTTGTAAAATAAAGCTTTGAAGCACTAAAGCCTCTTTTAGCAATAAAAACTGTAACTCTAAAGATCTTAAATGGCGTTAGGAAATGTAGCATCTACACTGAGGACAGCCTAAATTTCATTAATACATCACTAATCTCCGAAGATCGCAACTCCGTGATGGAAAAGGGAATTGTAAGGGATATTCAGGGCCCATTCTCCTTCAGATAAAGATAATCTACACCAGGGAGTTGCTTAATTGCCTTGAGCTCATGTTCAAAATAACCCAATCTCTAGGTCCATCTAAGCAAAATAAGCCGGGCAGAGAAAGACAAATACCATACGACCTCACTAGTATTTGGAATCTAATGAACAAAATAAAATGATGAACAAAATAGAGCCAGAGGCATCGATACATTGAACAGACTGACAGAGGTCAGAGGGGAGAGAGGCTGGGGGGACTGGTTAAAGGAAGGTGAAGGGATTAGCTAATGAACATATATGCATAGCCCATGGACACAAACTACAGTGTGGTGAAGGCCTGGGGAGGGGGGCGGGGACAGCATGGAGGCGGGCACAGGGGGGCGGGAAATAGGGAACACCTGCAACAGTGTCGACAATAAAAATTTAATTAAAAAAAACAACAACACCTAATTTCATCTTTGAGAATGACCACTGTTATTTTAGGAAGCGCGGACCCAGTCACCTGCAGATAGAGGTATTCAAAGGCCACGGGGTCTTCTTTCAGGAGGTCCAGGGGGTCCTTGGGAACAAAACATACCCTGAAGAGGCAGCGGTAGTCTTGTAACTCTTCCTTTTCCACCACCTGCGATGGGGAAGGGAGATACTATTAATCTTAGCTGCCTTGTTC
Source organism: Myotis lucifugus (assembly GCF_000147115.1). Taxonomy (NCBI): domain Eukaryota; kingdom Metazoa; phylum Chordata; class Mammalia; order Chiroptera; family Vespertilionidae; genus Myotis; species Myotis lucifugus. The sequence continues at coordinate 23,795 of NW_005871520.1, forward strand.
CTGCAATTATTCCACACACAAAAAAACTAAACAACAACAACAACAACAAAAACCTACAAAAAAAAAAAAGACAATGAAAGACAGTTCCCAGAGATTTCAATTTAATGTTTCCCAAGGCAGCGCAGGCCTTTGCTCCTAATTTGACTTTCCCAGGAGTATAAAATGTAAAAGCTCAAAAGAACAAAGTTTCCCACTGACTCTGTTAACTTATTCCCCTTCCCAGGAGAAATTTTTGGAAAGAAATCTCCAGTTTCTTATAAGCCTTTCCAGAAACAGTCTATGTATAAATATCATACATGCTCCTATTCATGCTTTCTTTCCTACAAATAATAGTCTACATTATATATATTATGCACCTTTTTTCCCCACTTAAACTATCTTAGGGATTTAATGTGTTCCTCTTTTCCAATGCTAATAGAACAGAAATGATTTTTAAAAAAATATATATTTTATTGATTTTTTACAGAGAGGAAGGGAGAGGGATAGAGAGTTAGAAACATCGGTGAGAGAGAAACATCGATCAGCTGCCTCCTGCACACCCCCTACTGGGGATGTGCCCACAACCAAGGTACATGCCCTTGACCGGAATCGAACCCGGGACCCTTCAGTCTGCAGGCTGACGCTCTATCCACTGAGCCAAACCGGCTAGGGCCAGAAATGATTTTTAAAAAAATGTGTGCAAGCACCAGCAATGAGAGGAGGGTGAGTAGAGTCAGACTCCATCTGCAATGAGGAACGCTGAGAGTGGGTTGCACGAGGTCATGTCCTGCTCATGCTGTTGCCCTGCTTAAAAGCCCCTTCTCCTTTTCCAATTGTGGAGATCCTACTCCTCTTTGTAAGAGGACACACTCAGCAAGGATTTGTTGAACTGACCTGTGTTGGCTTTAAAAAGTTGGTACAGCAAATCACTGAATGGCCAAAAGACTGCGTGGTGCAGAGGGACTGTTTGTTCTATCCTGCCCTCGGGGACCAGCACTGGGGTAAGTCTCACAAAAAGGGCTTAGACCAGGGGTGGGCAAACTTTTTGACTCGAGGGCCACAGTGGGTTCTTAAACTGGACCGGAGGGCCGGAACAAAAGCATGGATGGAGTATTTGTGTGAACTAATATAAATTCAAAGTAAACATCATTACATAAAAGGGTACGGTCTTTTTTTTTTTAGTTTTATTCATTTCAAACGGGTCGGATCCGGCCCGCGGGCCGTAGTTTGCCCACGGCTGTCTTAGACACAGTAACAAATGCTTCCCTGACATCTCAGAGGCAGCACGCTCAGGGGAAGTTCATCTGAGCTGAAGCAGAAGATGGGGCTCGACTGGCTGTGTTACCTTGAGTACGTCACCTTACCTCTCTAAGCCTCTGTTTCCACATCTGCAAAATGGGGCCTCATGGGAAAATCAGGCCTGACTCTAGCCCTGTTACCTCCAGGCGGAGCGACTCTGTGCCTTCTTGGCACAAGAAAGTGCCTCAAACCTGCCGATGTGCTGAGCCCTGTGCCCCATGTCCTGGCTGAGGCACACAGCTGCCCAGCCCGGATCTCCTCACCAGGAGCAGGAGCAGGAGCAGGAGCAGGTCGTACCTGCTGGATGAGCTCCTCCTCATGCAGCAGGTGCAGCCGTGAGACGTTGTACTGCTCTTCTAGGACCAGCGCAAAGTACTCCGTACATCGGATCGACAGCTTCTCCTTCACCGTGAGGATGATGTCCTGCCACACAGAGAGGCATGGGGGTCACCTGAGGAGCAGGCTGGCCCTCAGGCTCAGGCCCAGAACAGGGAGGACTCCCCTGGCCTTCTCTCTGCTCCTCGGTGCAGTTGGGGAGAGAAAGGCGGGTGCTCACTGGGTCCACTGCCAGCGCAGGCAGCTGAATCTTGACAGGACACCCAGGAGACTTCTCATGCCCCTCCTGGCGCTGCACCCCCTCCTCAGGCCGCCCATACAGCTCTCCTCTCCTGCTTTACTTGGAAGACTGCAGCCACCCCTGGGGGCTGATGCCTCCCTTTAAGGTCAGCGGATTCATCTTCTCTCTGGAGTCTGCATCTTCAACTGCCTACCAGATTGAACCCCAGCACCCACCTGCTCCGCAGCTGTGAGAAATTAACCAGGTGCTTCTGAACCTGTTTCTTCCTGAGAAATGGAGTACAGTGATGCCTATTTAGAGTCGCTGATCGGATGGGATAATTCATACTGTGCCGATAGAGTTGCTATGCCACAGCGGCCCCTGGCCATCACCAGGTCTCTGCTGCCTCAAGGCATTCACACGTGCTGTTCCCGCTGCCGGGCACACTTCCCCATTGCTGTTCACAAGGCTGCGTCTTTCTCTTCAGAGAGGCCTTTTCTGGTCACTGTATCTAAATCTGATTGCCCCGCCATTTTCCGTCCTAGGGTTCTGTTTATTTCCCTCATCACTAATATTATTTTCTTCAACATAAGCTATGTTCTTTTTTTATTATTATTGATTTCATAGAGGAAGGGAGAGGGAGCTAGGAACATCAATGATGAGAGGGAATCATTGATTGGCTGCCCCCTGCACGTTGGACCGAGCCCGCAACCCAGGCATGTGCCCCTGACCGGAATTGAACCTGGGACCCTTAGGTCTGCAGGCCGACGCTCTATCCACTGAGCCAAAACTGGCCAGGGCTAAGCTATGTTCTTCAGTGAGAGACAGTATATTAAAATTAAGTGAATGGGTTCTACAACTAGACTACCACTTACTAGCTGTATGTCCCGGGATAAACTGCTTACTCTCTTTATGCCTCATTCTTTTTTTGGTCTGTAAAATAATAACAATGTTAACACTATCTCATAGGGTTGTTGTGTACATTAAATTAATTTCCCATATAGGGCACGTAGAGCAGTACCTGGCAGATGGCAAGTGTTCAAACACACTAGATTTGGTTTCTTGCTTATTGCCTCTCATCCACTAAACTCGCTGAGAACGTAATACCCCAAACGGGGCAGTGCTCATCTGACTGGCTCTCTGCATCAGTTAACGTGACTCCCTGAGACTGATGTGCCCCCTCCAGCCCTACCCCCCAGCAGCCCATTCCCACCTGCCCTTGTTGAATTCTTAGTTGCCCTTCAAAGCTCAGCTCAGGTCCACCTTCTTCCCAAAGCCTTCTCTGCTGTCCTGACCGGATGGAACAGGTGGACTCTTACCTCTACACAGAGCACTTCTTTGTCCCTCTCCTTACAGCCCTTATTTCATCCTGCCCTCGACTACTGGGCGCTCCTTGAATGTCCTTTCTCCCTCAAGTAGGCAGTAAGCTCCTGGAATACAGTGCCCACCCTTTACCTCACTCTCTACCTCACCCTCTGCCCAGAGCATCTTGTAGGGGGAACGTGTTAAATGTAAGTGAAACTGATTTCAACTCAGGACAGAATATGCAGAGGCCTGGGCCTGCCCTGACATTTCATCTGGGTTTTGAGCTGCTTTATCTTTTGGGTAGCAGATGGGGGGGATCACATGCAAGAGGCAGGGAAGTCCAGTGGTTAAGGGTGAAGGCAAGTCACTTCACCTCTCTGAGCCCTGATTTCCTCCCCTGCAGGATGGTGATGAAATCTTGCTGGGTGGTTGTACAACTAATGAGATAACACAGTGCTTGGCTTCTTGCAGGTGCTCAGACTATGGTGGTTGTGAGACCACCAAGGCAGCCGCAGGGCAAGATGCGGGGGATCCGGGGAGCCAGCAAATTCTCACCGGGGAAGAGATTCAAGTTTACTCTTAATACCTTCACAGTGGTGTCTGCTTCAAACTTGAAAGCTTTGGTCTGTCCATTCTCCAAGTACAGCTTGAGCACGTTGGGCATACACAGCAGAGAATTTCCCTGGAAAACACAAGGGTAGGGGTGAAGCTAGCCCTTCCTGCCTCCAGCTCTGCGTGGTGCGGAGAACAGGTCCTCCCTCGCCTCCGCCTCATGCCACGGCGTGATTCCTGCATCGGGAGATTTCTCCAATGGGCGAGGCCTATGCCACACAGACAGGCTCGATTTGTTCAAGAGACGTGGGACCCGAGAGATGGGGGCATACTGATAGCATCGCATCAGAATCATCAGCCGATACCTCACTGCTGGTTGCCATCCTTAGGGGATGCAGTTTAACAAGTCAGATGACAAGCAGGTACAATGAGATGAGTTCCTCCTGTTTATTGCCTGCTGCAGGTACGACCTGCTCCTGCTCCTGCTCCTGCTCCTGCTCCTGCTCCTGCTCCTGCTCCTGGTGAGGTTGGAGTGAAACCCCTGAGACTCCCCCTCCCCCATTTCACTGCAGTATTCCCTGTAGGGAAGCATCACCAAAGGGCAGAGGGCTGCTCTCTGCCTCCCCTCATCCCAACCATCACCCCATACTCTTGGGACCTCCTAAGGAATCACCACTCTCGGAGGGCTTTTTGGAAAGGAGGCAGAGGCCTGGTCAGTGTTTGGGGACCCCACGCCAGCCAGAATTCCCGAGGTGGAGCAGGGCAGGGGATGTTCCCTTTGGGTTTGGAGAATGCCCCAGGGCCAGCTCTCATAACAACTGACCTCTGAGTGTTCAGTGCAAATAAAGAGCATCCTTGGGGCTATCGTCTTCCAGAACCAGCGAGAGGTTCTAGAGTCACTGAGATCCAAGCTGGAACCAGGGTTGTTAGTGGGTTCTAGCCCCTACGTCTCATCACTGTGTACTACTCTTAAAAACACATGTTGAGCCCGGCTGGTGGTTGAGCATCGACCAATGAACCAGGTCACAGTTCGATTCCTGGTCAGGGTACAAGCCCAGCTGTGAGCTTGATCTCCAGCAGGAGGTGTACAGGAGGCAGCCCATCAACGATATCTGGCCAATATTTCTCTCTTTCTATCTCTCTCTCCCTTGACCTCCCTTGACCTCCTTTCTCTGAAATCATTAAAAACATTAAAAAAAAGAGAAGGAAATCTTACTTTTAAAACAACATCACATGTTGAATCTAAATTTAATGTGATGAAGAGGTTCAACTCATTTTCATAAATGTGAACACACAGAGACTCGAATATTGCTGAGTGACAGATCTCGGGTCTTTTCTGATTAATGCATTGGGCCTCCCACGGGCCCTTTCCTGAACAAATCCACCTTTCCCTCTCAGGTCGAACGCAGTGTGGTCTGTTAGGCAGCAGGACATGCAGAAAATAAGGGCTCTGCAGATGTGAACCTGATCACCTGGATCTCTTGTTTAAATGGCCAGGACTCCCCACTTGCTGGTCTCTATGCGAGAAGATAAGGACAAGCTCTAACCTGGAAATTTCAAAATCTAATAGTGGTCGCTGAATTCAGAATGGCAAAAGCTACAGACTACTGGAGGGAAATGTGTAGATTATGAATAAATGAGTCTTTTATCTAACAGTCCACATTAAAAACATCAAACTGCGGCCAATATTTTCTCTTTACTAATATGTCTTCTGAACCCGCAACCCTGGTTCCCCTCATATCAAAGGAACTAAACAGCATGTCATGGTAGAACACAAAAGAATGGAAGTAACAGAGACCTGGGCTCCTGTTGTTTTTTTTTGCGATGTGATCTCAGAGGTTAATTCTCTTAACCTCTTTAAGCCTTGGCTTCTTCTTTTGTTACAATACCTCCCTTGCAGAGTATTGTGGTGACTAAGGATTATGTACACAAACAGTTTAGGTTCACACAATAGAGAGTCAATAGATGGGCTCTTAAAAAATAAAAAAGCCATTCCTACTACCATGATCACTACCACTGTATATCACCTTCGGAGGGAATACTGAGTTTAAAGACTCAAAAGCAGAACTTAACAGCTGGGATCTGTTGAATTTCATGAGCAGGAGAATGGTGCCATGGAATAACCGAGAGCCACACCCAGTGCTTTTCTCCCTGGTCCCCTCCCAGAGCCCCCAGAGAGAACTCTCCCCATGAGTGCTACTGGGGGTGCACAGAGCCTCTAGCAAACCCACTGCACGCCCTCTGCATCCTCTCCGTGCTGTGGGATTCCACAGTCTTAGGCTGCTGTGTGCAAGAGGGCAGCTCACCAGCCTCACACAGAGTCACTTCAATGCCCTGCCCAGGACGCACCTGGCTGTGTGCGCTGACGAGCACTTCCTCAGCGAAGTGTACCTTCACAGGGTTGGTCTTCAGCCTGGCTCTCTTCTCCTCGGTCAGGAAGGATGACTTGGGGACTCCCTGCAAAACAGTAACATGACACGTTTTATTTTTATTATTATCATTTTTTAATTGTCTAAAGTTTTACATATGTCTCCTTTTTCCCCCAATTGACCCCACCCCCCCACCCCCAGCCCATTCCCATCCAGGAAAAAGCCCCCTACCGCCCCCAGTGTCTGGTGTCCCTTGGTTAATCTAAATATGCATTGCTTCCAATTCCTACAGTTGCTCTCGAGCTCCCCCCTCCCCTACCAGTTGCCACCTGAACGGAACGATGCTGGTCATTCAAAGCATCAGGGCTCGTTGTAGAACAAGACTCTTCACATAAGCATACCCGAATCGCCCCGTTCTTAAAAAAAAATTTTAGGCAAAGCTGAGGGAGGCGGGTTACTGCTCTTGCGATGGTGGGATTACTATGCACGACCCCTTTCTACTATATAGGGACCCAAATCCACGAAATGTCTCTATGATGCCA
>NW_005871520.1:31185-34815 GCF_000147115.1 Myotis lucifugus
GCGTGTAAAACCAAAAACAACATAACTGGGCCAACTTTGGCCAAAGCCATTGACTCTCTTTGGCCCTCCAGTTCTTCCCTCCAAGCACAATGTGGGGAGGTTGGACCAGAAAGACCACCTCCAGGGGGTCCCGGAAGCTCTCACCCCCTGTGAATTTACTCTTGGCCCCCTCTTTGCTCTTCTCCATCTTTTGGTTTGGTACCTCTTTCTGCTCAGAGGTAAAAAAGAGTTCATCCACAGGGTTGGTATGAGTATGTGGTCAAGCCCCTTGGGCTTAAGCCCATATCAGACCTAAAATTGTGACACAATAAAACAAACAAACTTACATGGTTCTAGACCCGTGGTTTGGCAAAACTGCGGCTCGCGAGCCACATGCGGCTCTTTGGCCCCCTTGAGTGTGGCTCTTCCTAAGCCTTAGGAGTACCCTAATTAAGTTAATAACAATGTACCTCCCTATATAGTTTAAGTTTAAAAAAGTTGGCTCTCAAAAGAAATTTCAATCGTTGTACTGTTGATATTTGGCTCTGTTGACTAATGAGTTTGCCTACCACTGGTCTAGACCAATAGGATGTGATCTTCTTGGGTGAAATCATGATATGCTATTTCCCAGCCTGAAATCCCATGTCCTGAACCTGGAAAATCCTCTAGGACAGCCTCGAGAATGTTTACATGTGTAAGAGTCCCAGGATGGAGCTCTGGGCCACCTTCTGTGTAGCTGAGGGAAGAGACAGGGAACAGCAATCGGGGAAACTGCTGGAAACAATGTTCATAGACTCAGATGTCAATAGATCAATGCCATGAAACACAGGAAGTGAACACGTGGCCCTGAAGTTTTAATGCAAGCAGATAAATAAGATCTTATGGCAACTAGGACCTTGGTGTGACAGGGTTCATGACTATGACTCAGTATTTCGAATATATAGTTTGTTTGTTTGTTTGTTTTTTTAAAAAAGTTCCATAGACGGTGAGGGGGAAATAGCAATGTTTCCAGAGAAGAGGTACACCCTCAACTGAAGAAATTACTTAACCTCGATTTGCTTTGTTTTTCAAACAGAATGACTTTCCAACCAGAAGAGATAGAAGGAATAAAGGAAAGAGAAAATTACAACCCAAAATAGTGATGAGACTACCACACTGCTTTGAATGTATTCAAGACTCCTATCCCAGTGACTATAAGGGGTTGATGGGCCTATTATATGCATCAGTCGGCATCACCCACAGAACAGAGAATGGAAGAAATATTAAGAAACTAAAAATGGTTAAGTATCAAGTTTCCCAGGAAACAAATATGGAAGATTCAAGAAAACACATATTAGTAAGCTTGTTCATTCTTGGCAAAATCCAAGACAAGAGATGGTCAGAGAGCTTTCAGACATTGATCACTAAAAACCAACACAGAGTTACCAAAAACAAGTCAGAGCTAACCAAGGTCATGTTTCTTTTGATGAGAGGGCTCCAGATTAGTAGGCCAGGGTCCTGTGGACATAGTAGTATTCCTTCATTCTTGCAAAATATTGGATAAGGTCTCCTATAATCCCCCTGTGGAGAAGGCCAGATGCAGAGCCATTAGGTGGATTCAAAACTAGCTGACTTTACTCAAAATTGTTCTGATTTCTAACTAAGCAACTCAGGCTCCCTTTTGGCTCGATCTTTGTCAATGTTTAGCAACGCCTTAGATGAAGTCAGAGAAATGGGACTTACCAAGCCTGTGAATGACATGGAGCTGCAAGGTGTCATCAGATCTCAGGCAGCAAAAAATTGGGAGGAAAGGTAGAGGGACTAGGAATCTAAAAAGGGTATAACAGAATCTTGAGGACCAGGGGCAGCTATGGGTCAGAGGCCAGGCAACCATCAAGAACAAATATAAGAGGGTGTAGGGGGGCAGGGCTGTCAAGAGCTGAAGAGAACAAAGTAAAGTGAGGGATCAAAGCAACAGGTACAACCACCACCACCCTAAAGACTCAAAGGAATGAGAAGTCAGGGGCAGAACAAGGAGAGATGCAGAAAGAAAAGGAATCTGTGGAGGCAACTGCTATTCTTCCTCACCCTCGGGAAAGCAACCCTGCAAGAGTCAGACCCAGAGCTGGATCAGGATAAAGAACACCCACTGGCTGGATAATGGAAGAAGGGGCGGAGACTTGGGAAGCGGTTCCTTGACAGGAAGGGAGACTGACTATAGCTGATGACTGTACAAATCAGCCACAACTCCCTGACTGTAAAATACCAGCATGCCAGAACACCAGGCCAAAGCAATGAGAAGCGTGGTACTGAGGATCAAAAAAATCAATTGCACAGTATATGATGGGGGCGGGGGACTGGCTGAGAAGCTATTCATTTGAAAAGCAGCTCAGTTTTTGGTCAACCACAAGTTTCACCCAAGCCAAAAACATGATTGGGCCTGCTAAAATGTTAACCCAATCTTGAGCTTCACTAGTATTCTTGGTACATGCTGGAACTTCACCCTCTGTTCCCTGTGGTACTCATAAAGGTTGACCAGAGATGGTGCTTATTCCTTTCTGGGTGCCATCATTTTGGAGGGTCGCCACAAAACTGGAATCTGTCCAGAAAGTTATCAGAGAAGTGAGAATACAGAGAAACATGCCATATAATGAAGAAGTGATGGGGAAGAGAGGACCACGCTTCCAAATCTTTGAAGAGCTATGTCAGACAAGGTTGACTTGTTCTGAGCTAGGACTAGTTGGTGGGAGACCCAGGGAAGAAGGGGGATCATCTAACCTTGAAACGAGCTGCTTTGAAAAAATACGCTCCCTGTCATGAAAGCCCAGCCCACAGCTCCCACACTTTATACCTCAGTGTCCACTCGGCTACCTGTGTACCTTGGCATCTCAAGCCACCCACCTGAGCCGTCTGATATTAAAGAGAGACCATTTAAAGGCTAAGACCCATTATTCTCAGCTCTCCCTGGGTTCTAAATTAATCCATCAGAAAGAGGCAGACCTAAGCTAATAAAAGCTCTATGTGCATGTTTTTGCAGAACTAAGAATTAATGCTTAAAAGGGACCTGAAGGGACAAGTTGGGAAATCTTTCTTTATCTTTATGCAGTTCCCCCGCCACCCTGCCCTGGGTTTGCCAATGTCATTTTATGACAATGGTATGGTTTTAGGAGGCAGAAGAGCACACTGCTAAGGAGCGTGGTTCTGGAGTCTAACTACTTGGAGAATAACCCAGCTCCACCCATTTCTTCACAGGAGACCATGGGTGTGTGAAGCCCCAATGTTCTCATTTGTAAAAAGGGGGGGGGCTTACAAATTTATCTGCCTTGTAGGATTTTCTTTTGGTAAAAATTAAATCAGACATTAAATATTAGTGTTAATATTATAACAACATATAAATAACTCATATAAATGCAGAGCTACACAATTAAACCAAAACATTTTTTCCATAAAATTCTATGCATTAGAGAAGCAGTAATTGACATATCAACTTTGGATCTTATCATTCCTAATCAATTTCAAGTTGAGGGCCTTAAGAATCTACTCTGCCAAAGATGAGCATTCCCTTGCTGAAGCAAGACATATGGTCATTTGTCTTATGATCGTAAAAGTTCTGCTGAGAGGAGGGGCTAGACATGTTCAGAGCATTTCTGGGAGGCACGAGGGGCGTCAGCA
>NW_005871520.1:34944-71354 GCF_000147115.1 Myotis lucifugus
GATATGTTTTCCTCTCCCTGTATTTTTCATATTTTAAAGGACGTCGTCTAGCTATATGCCATTTCCCTCTCTCCTTACTTAACAAGAGTTATTTTTTTGCTTTCATTTCTTGGAAATAGAGAAGAAAAATAACCACCTAATTAAGATTAAGATGTTCTCCATTGAGATGATAATCAGCTAAATAAAAAGAACTTCTTAACACCTGCACAGTCATTTATAGTGAATAGCTTTCATTATACAGTACATTAATATGAGAAAAGCCAATGTATTAATAATAGTCTTCCCATCAAGGAAAATGATATGTATCTCCTTTTATAGAAAAAAAATTTTAAACCATCCTTCAGTAATATCCTAGTTTCCTTCAGACAGGAAGCACATGTTTCTTTTCCCTTAAGTTTTCCTATTTTCTTATAGTCTCCCTTAAAGAACTAGCTGTTGGATCTATTTATCAACTTTATCATTTTTCTGTTTTCCAATGCATTTAAATTTTAATTTTTATTATTTTCTTTATTCTGCTTTATGTTTGTTTTATTGGTCTTTCCTTTCAACTACTTTTTTTCTAAATATATTTTTATTGATTTCAGAGAGGAAAAGAGAGGCAGAGAGAGATAGAAACATCAATGATGAGAGAGAATCATCAATTAGCCACCTCCTGCATGCCCCACACTGGGGACTGAGCCTGCAACCTGGGCATGTACCCTGACCAGGAATCAAACCAGTGACCTCCTGGTTCATGGATCGATGCTCAATCACTGAGCCATACCATCTGGGCTCAACTTCTTTCACTGAATATTTACTTGACCTACATCCCTATTAAATAAAATTATTTAAGGGTATTTATTAATTTTACTGAGTATAGTTTCAGCTGCACATAAATTTTAAGAAATAGAAATCTAATTTTTAATTATTTTCTAACTAGTCTTACAGGGTATCCCAAAAAATGCATACACACTTTAACAGCTGATAGCTCAGTTTTGAAAGTGAAATGTATTTTAATAAACACTGCCTTTATAATTATTCAAAGTGTGTGTGTGTATATACATTCTTTGGGACACCCTATATAATGGTAGTTTTGCTTTTTGATTTGACTCCATCTTTACATAGGACATAGCATTTTTATTTCCAAATGGGTTGATAGTTTGAATTAGTTTTTGATGATTATTAATTTCTATTTTATTGTATTCTGGAAAAAGAGACCTACAGAGTTGCTTATTTGGGGAATTTGTTGAGTTTTCTTGGTAGCCTGATATGTGGTCAATTATATTAGATCATTAAGTGCATTATTAAAATTCTCTATGCCTCTATTTATTTTTTTTGTCTTTATGTGGCCAAAGTCTCTCAGAATGAGAATTTTATTTCAACATTTCCTCCTTGGTGGTTTTCTCTTATAATTTGTTCTATACTCTCCCCCATATCACATATGAAGGGCCCTGGATGTGGTAGTTCAGGATGGTTGTTGCCTCATCTATGCCACTCCTTGACTCATCTATGCCACTCCTTGACTTGTGAGGAACCTCAGAGCTGATAAAATCTGGCCCTCAGAACAACCCATTGGCATGGCCATTACTGTCATCACCACTTTTTTACAAAAGCTACAACTGAAATGAAATGACTTGCCCAAGTCATACCACTCAAGTCTGTCCTGAGACCCCTAGCTTGGTGCCCTTTTCATCGTCCCACTCCGTATAATCACAGGTCTGTCTCCTCAGCTGGACTTCGAGTTCTTGAAGCCTGGACTCACACCTGTTTCCTCCACAACACGGGTGCATAGGCGACTGGTCTTCCCTGTTTATCCTCTGAGGGATATCTCACAAGGGGGATAGGGTCTTGGGGTTGAGAAGGGTGCAACTGACACACAGGACATAGAAAGAGATTTACCGACGTGCAGCGAACAACTGTTATGGAAAGAGAATCTTCAGCTTCCCTGAAAGAAAAAACACACAAAAAAACTTTCGTCATTCTGGGTGATGTGAGTGTGTGAGTGTGTGTGTGTGTGTGTGTGTGTGTGTGTTCAGTAAAAAAGACTGGCAGAATTACAGAGCAGCTGCTCTCTCCTCAGCCTCTTTGGCTCAGGAAAATTGAGAAGGACGTGAGGAAAGCAGTGATCTGCGAAGGAATTTACGCGGTCCCAGAGTGCCCCATGAGGGGATCTTCAGATACCTGCCTCTACCCAGGGGTCCTCAAACTTTTTAAACAGGGGGCTAGTACACTGTCCCTCAGACCATTGGAGGGCCGGACTATAGTTTAAAAAAAACTATGAACAAATTCCTATGCACACTGCACATATCTTATTTTGAAGTAAAAAAACAAAACGGGAACAAATACAATATTTGTATTTGCATGTGGCCCGCGGGTCGTAGTTTGAGGACCCCTGACCTAGTCTACGCCTACAGCCACTGAATTAAGTCATGTAGACTTAATTTCGTCTGTATGATGGAGAATTCTTCCAGTTGCTATGACCACTTGCTAGGTTTATGTTAAGAGAAAACACAGCAGTAACGCAGATATTTTAGGTTGCTATATCAGAAAACGTAGTGCCAACCATATCCACTCGTTTAACTGAGCACCCACTGTGTGCCTGGTCTCAAGGAGATCCTGTCTGGGCAGAAAGTGAGGCATTTACACAAATCTCAATGACACCAGGTAGAAAGTGGTAGGTGCCATATCGATGGAAGTACATATACACCAATCAGGCTGTATCTGCAATAACATTTAAGAAGAGGTATCAAAAGGGTGAAAGAAGAACAAAGAGACTGAGGATCAGCTTAGCCCAATCTTTGGCATGTATTACAACCCTACACATTCTTAAAGGGCAGGGCCTATGTATTATTCATCTTTACATTCCCCGCAGCATCCAGCACGGTATCTTGGCCATAGTGAGGGTTTGACAAACAGCATCCTGTGCCTCCCAATTGCTTCTGTCGGCCGATGAAAGAGAGTAGATCGTAACCGAGATGGAATTCTGAAATGAGGCTGTTGTTGCTGCTCTACAGGATGCGGGGTCCTACTGACATCGCGGGGAAACCATCCCTGTCATCCACCTTTGGATGACGGGAGACATTTTGTACCTCAGGATATCCACTGCTCGTTCATAGGAGAGGTCTTCAGCCGGCTCGTTGTTCACTTGGAGGATCTGATCGCCGGGGAAAAGCTTGCCGTGAGCGCAGCCTCCTGTTAGACAGAAAAGAAGTAACTGGTGCTGGCCCTGGAGCACCCACACCTGAATGGCAGCCTGACGCAGCCCCCAGAGCTCTGGATCACCCCTCCCCCATCCTGATCTCCCCCGGACAGCCTCAGGCCCATGTTGATCTCAGTTTTCCTGTTTACAAATCTTGGATAATGTACCTACCATCCATCATCTTCAAGGGATGACAGGAGACTGTCCTGGGAAAGACGACTAGCAGGACTCCCTGATCAACAGAGCTGGCCAGTAAGTCTACTACATTCATTTCTAAAGAACTGTGTATGTGTGAACTGAAATGAGTAGATTTTTAACGAACGCCAGATCTAACATCAATACATAGCTGGAGTGTGAAAGCAAACAGTAAACATTTCCAGCCTGCTCCTCTTCATTGTGATACAGCCTATACTTTACAAAGACTCAAGTGAAAAGAAATCAATAATTTCTATTACTGTCTGACCAGAAACTGTCCCCAGCTTGGCGGGTTCGAAGAGGAGCACTGGTGGATCCAAATACTGTCCCTGCCCCCGAGACGGGCCAGGGAGCGGAGGGTGGGCAGAGCCCTGCTTGAGGCCAGCGGGAGCCTGGGGTTCAGATCAGCAAGTGCACTGACGCTTCCTCCCCTCCCTGCCAGCACCAGAGGAAGGTGCAAAAGCCCAGGAGAGAATTAGGCCAGAATTAGGTGTGCCCTTTCTAACTCCCCTGGGGCAGCGTTTTCTGCATCGTGTTACAGGATAGAGAGATGGGAAGAGAACCACAGCTTTTTGCCCCCAGGAAGCCAAACTCCTTTCCAATTTCCCAGCCAGCGCCTACCTGGTGTGACGGCCACCACTGTGAGGGGAAGGCTCTCGGAAATGTGAAACCCATAGTCCTGCAGGAGGGCATCTTTGTCTACTTTTACTGTGTGCTTCACAGGGATGAGGGTCTGGGTTGGGATCCCAGGGGACCCATCGGCTGCAGTGACTTTAGCCCTGGAAGAGAAGGAGAATAGAGAGAGAGAGAGAGAGAGAGAGAGAGAGAGAGAGAGAGAGAGAGAGAGAGAGAATCCTAAGTGGTGGCTACAAAGCAGGTCAGCCCTAGCATCCTGGGGGAGGAAGAGGCAGAGCTGAGGGGACCACTCTCCGACACAAACACCGGGAGATAAAATACCAAGGAGCACCATGTCTTCAATTCTATGGGCACTCAGAGGGGAGAGCAGCTTTAACTTTGGGGGACAGGGGATAAGGAATCAGGGAAGCATTTGCTACCTGGAAGAGGTGACATTTAAAAGATGTGAGGGTACACCCTCACGGCCCAGATCCTGGCATAGTAACTGCTGCTGAGCGAAGGGGTGGGTGGGTGGGTGGATGGATGGATGGACAGGCATTCCAAGCAGAAGGCACCACTTGAGCCGAGGTACAGAGAGGAAAAACAGGGACCACAAGCAGGACTGAGGAGTTGTTTGGTTTGGGTGTCTGATGATGCCTACTTCATACTGTGTCTTTGGTGAGTCTTTTACCTGTTTTGCTTTTTGATGGATTTTGCTTTCCTTTCAACTTTGTAACTGGATTACAGAGCAGCTGCTCTCTCCTCAGCCTCTGTGGCTCAGGAAAATTGAGAAGGACAGGATTTCCAACATGAAACCCCTGACAGTGAAGACTTTCTCTATATTAATTTTTAAAAACATGTATGTTCTCTATATACCCAAAATCAGGTCAGTTGAAAGTTGTATTTTCTATCTCTCAAAACCACCAGGTGAGTTACAAGTGATCGTTTATCGGATTGTAGCAAATGATTTTTCTCCCTCTAAGAGTCAGCGGTTCTTTCTGGGGAAGGTCAAATTGTGCCGGGATGAGGTGTTTATTGTCACTATAAACTACAGAAACGTGGAGAAGGAACAGCTCCTCGGGCCGCTGCAGTTAAGGCCTATCAATCACTCTCATCCATTTCCCAAACTCTGCCTGGATCTCTGACTAATGCAATAGGACCTCACTCATCTGAGAATCCCCTCTCCGTCATTTATCACAATCTCCTATTTCAACAAGGACCAGGAAATATGAAAAACAGTCTCGTGGAGCCAGAATGGCACGGGACAAGTCAAGTGCAAAGCCTCCTGCACATCCTCCACCCAGGAGCTCCTCAGACAGCAAGTGTAGGCTGTCTGAATAGAGGGTGACTGGACCCACACAGCTTAGAAGCAAAGAGAAGATTTCTTCTAGGCGAGCACATGGGTAGTACTGAGAAGTGTTAGCAGATAGACCTAATGAGAGGGAAGAAATAGAAAGCTGTGAAAATTTGTACAGAATAAAACCCATCGCCATTCCTGATTTTAAAAAACAATGCCTTACAGCTATGAAAGGGGCCTTCTGAATATAATAAATAACATAGTACACTGAAAGCCAAAAATCAACACCTACATCCCTTTTAAAAAGGAACAGGAAGGATGCCTTAGACACTACCCCTATTTTATGTAGCAGGAGAAATGCTTGTAATAGTTTTCACAGAAGGAAAACCTGTAAGAGGCACAATAAGCAGAGGAAGTGGAAAAGTACCACTTTTTTAAAAAAAACAGATGATGATATTCACCCTAGAAAATGATCAACAGAGAATTGCTAGTGGTGAAAAAATAAGTTTGGTGAAGCTGCACAATAAAAACACAACCGCAAAAAGCATTCAGCAAATTCATTAAAAACAGATTAGTTGAACGTGTATTAGGGGGTAGGCAATCTTAATGAGCTGATGCAATAGAGGATGACACAAGTAGTTGGACGAAGTTATGCTGGATTCCAAACTAGTCTCCCTGGAGTTCTCAAATACATTGGCCTTTGCACAAGCTCTTCCCTCTGCCTAGAATCCACCCCACCCCAACATACATACTCTCTACAGATTCCCCCAACACACCTGACCATGCACCTGACCTGCCCAACTCCTACTCTGTCCTCTGGTTTTGGCAGAAATATCTGCCTCTTGCCCTAACCGGTTTGGCTCAGTGGATAGAGCATCGGCCTGCGGACCCGAGAGTCCCAGGTTTGATTCCTGTCAAGGGCAAGTACCTTGGTTGTGGGCACATCCCCAGTAGGGAGTGTGCAGGAGGCAGCTGATCAATATTTCTCTCTCATCGATGTTTCTAACTCTCTATCTCTCTCCCTTCCGCTCTGTAAAACATCAATAAAAAATATTTTTTTTAAAAAAAGAAAGAAAAATTGCCAAAACCGGTTTGGCTCAGTGGATAGAGCGTCGGCCTGCGGACTGAAAGGTCCCAGGTTCGATTCCGGTCAAGGGCATGTACCTGGGTTGCAGGCACATCCCTAGTAGGAGATGTGCAGGAGGCAGCTGATCGATGTTTCTCTCTCATCGATGTTTCTAACTCTCTATCTCTCTCCCTTCCGCTCTGTAAAAAATCAATAAAATATATTTAAAAAAAAAAAAAAAAAGAAAGAAATGTCCGCCTCCCCCTGCTGAACACGCCCATGGAAACTGTGCTTTCCTTTTTGAAGTGTACAACATATTTGTAATGACCAGTGCGAAGTCTCTTGTTCGACTACAGTTCGTATGGCGAAAACTATGTCTTTCTCGTCCCATGTACTGAATCCAATGCTAGGCATGGAGCAAGGCTTGGTAAATGTTTGGAGAACAGAAGAGAAAACAAACCTTATCCCGTGGTTAAATAGGACCCATTTTGATGCTTTTCCAATGGGTAGGCTTGTCTGACTTGTCCATTTGGAAGGGTGTGTTCCTCAACAATAGTAGACAAATGAAGCCCCACTGTGTTGACTAATCCCTAGACCGTGCCAGTAGCTCTGGCCCAAAGTCTGGATTTGACATCTTCCCCGAAGGCCACGTTTCAGCTTTTGTTTGGGAAGGGATTGCTTAAGAACATGACCAGACCATGGCCTCTCCTCACACACACACAAAACGTTCAATATCTGACAGGAGCTGAAGAAAATGGTCTCTGTAGCAAAATTTTCTTCTGATGCATTTTATAAACGTCAAACTAAGGACTGGTAATCCAAAAACCTATGTCTGCTGCCTCCCCCTGCTGAACACGCCCACGGAAACTGTACTTCCCTTTTTGAAATGTACAACTATCTGCAATGACCAGAGTGAAGTCTCTTGTTCGACTACAGTTCGTATGGCAAAAACTGTCTTTCTCGTCCCATGTGCTGAATTCAATGCTAAGCATAGAGTAAGGCTTGATAAATGTTTGGAGAACAGGAGAGAAAACAAACCTTATCCAATGGTGAAATAGAATCCACTTTGATGTGATGTAATAATTTCAAATCTTAACTCCAAAATCATTCCTATGATATGACATTGGAACAGAAATAAGACCTGTGGTTACACTAATGGAATTCCTGTCCTATAATTGAATCTAGCCTAAGGTAGAACCAGGAAAAAAAATGTTAAATTTATCATGAACATAGTCTCATGTAGACCAATTCCATATTTTATGGGCTATCAGTTCATATTGAGCTGATCAATAACACAAAAAAGGAAAAATACCAGATTATGCTTCAAATATTCTCTAGCTTTTTATCTGCTTTTTATATTTTACCTCTCTGTTGTAGCAACAAAGAATTCATCTTTGAGTTCCAGCGGGATGCGGAGAAACTATTTTGAATCTATGTTTAAACACTGTATTATGTTCAGCTTAAGTGACTTAAAAACTAAAGTCTGGCTGAAACCGGTTTGGCTCAGTGGATAGAGCGTCGGCCTGCAGACTGAAAGGTCCCAGGTTCAGTTCCGGTCAAGGGCATGTACCTGGGTTGTGGGCACATTCCTAGTAGGAGATGTGCAGGAGGCAGCTGATCGATGTTTCTCTCTCATCGATGTTTCTAACTCTCTATCTCTCTCCCTTCCTCTCTGTGAAAAATCAATAAAATATATTTTTAAAAAAACAACAACAACAAAAAACTAAAGTCTGGTATAAGCTGGATTTTTAATCTAAAGTTTATTCAAGGAAAGAATAAATAGAGGTAGCAGCACCCTATACCAGAAAGAAATGCTTGTGGCTGTGACAGTTCCGAGGAGGGTCATTGAACATATGTATTGTGAGTAAGTGCTATAGGGCAAAGGCCTACAGTTAAGAGAACTTATTCCATTATTACTTTTAAAAGGAAATTCGGGAGACAATGGCAACTCTGCACATGCAGTGCAGAGCCTCTCAGCCTCTTCTCCTCGAACCTTTCCACCTTTGCCCATGGGACAAAATGCAATAAAAATTGGTACCATTATTGGGATGCTAGAAAGTCTAATAAGGCCATCCCTATAATTAGCAAACAGACGATGGTGGTAATGAGCAGGTCAATTTGGAAACCAACGGCAAGGGCAGAGACACTAAGTTGCCATGGTGCATGTGTGTGCACACGTATGCCTGTTTGTGTGCACATGTGCACAGGCATGTGTGTTCATTAGTAGTAGGATTCAAGATACGTTGAAAGAAATCACCTTATTCAGCCCTGAGGATAAAAGCAAGCACCAAGAAGAAGACATCAAGTTGCATTCAGCTCTTGGTTTCTTTAAATCTCACTCTATAAAAGTAACATTTCCAGATTAAGCATAAGAAAATTCAATAAATCTTATGCTGAATTGTTTTAATGATAGAATAAACTTATTTTAAAGTTCACATGGAAAAATAGGCAGGTAAAAAACTAAAAACAAAGAGTAATAAAAGTCTCACTTAATAGATAATAAATGTAAGTAAGTTTAATACAGGCGTGTGATACCAGGCAATTAGACCAATGGAACAGAAGAACTAGCCTAGAAAGAGATCCAGTCTTCCACTCACAGACACAGGGATTTCCTAGATGATAAAGAGGGGTCATAGGTCAGCAAAGAAAGGAAAGATCACTCACAGTTAATGGTAAGTCAAACTACTTGCTACTTTGGAATAAATCAAATTAGATCTTCATCTCATAGCCTATACTAAAATAAGCTCCATATAAAATAATTAAATATAAAATATTTTAACTATTAAGTTGAAAATTAATTAACCTAATTTCATTAATTATTGGATGAGGATTTTTCTAAGCTTAGAAGCAATCAAAGAAATTGCCAAGAAATGCCATTTAACTACATAAAAAACAAAATTTTTGCAGGAGAGAAAAAGTTGGTATAATTAAGGAGATAAGTATACTATAACTCTTTCTCATTTTATCACTTCTACAGTTATACAAAGCTGTTAAGAAGATGACAATGAAATTCAAAGCAAAATGCTTGCGAATTAGTTATGATTTAATGTCACTATGCTGCAGCTTTTACTAAGTAGTCTGCATTGCATTGTTTACACAGAAATTCCAAACATGTCACAGAGACCATTTGGGGGGTTAGCTATTTCTAAAAGAGCACTGATAGAGTAAATGTTATTTTTATATTGGAATGTGAAATTATGTAATGAGAGAGTAGTCATCTTCATCATATCTGAATAATTTTGCATCTGAATAATTTTGCATCTGAATAATTTTGTATCTAAATAATTTTGTACCTGAATAATTTTGTATCAGCTATGATGAAGATGACTACTCTCTCATTACATAATTTCACATTCCAATATAAAAATAATATTTACTGTATCAGTGCTCTTTAGAAATAGCTAAAGCCCCCAAATAGTCTCTCATTCAAATTGAGTACCACTGTCTGAATTTGACTAGTGATTGTAAATAGCCACCCACTGAAAATTAATTTTAAATTTAAGCAATCAAAGCAACTTTGGAAGTTGACACTCTTCCCCAGAAAAGCACCATTTTTGGATGCATTATAAAGTTCTAACATTACCCAGGTTCATAAAAGTTATCAATTTGTTTAGTGAGTTTTGGAAATGAACAGTTATTTTTAACTAATTTGTTCCCAGATGATTCAATTACACTCTGACATAAGGTTTAACATTTATGGGGAAAAAATGGCAATTATAAGTAAAGTACAACCAGCTGAAGTGAATGGGAGATTTTTAAAGTCTGAAAAAAATAACAGGATTGCTACAAGATACATGCAAACTTATAGGGCTGCAGATGAATTTGTTTCCTTTTTCTGGACTTTAAAAAACATTTCAATGTACTTT
Source organism: Myotis lucifugus (assembly GCF_000147115.1). Lineage (NCBI taxonomy): Eukaryota > Metazoa > Chordata > Mammalia > Chiroptera > Vespertilionidae > Myotis > Myotis lucifugus. The sequence continues at coordinate 45,162 of NW_005871520.1, forward strand.
TTAAATTTCTTGCCCTGGGTATCAGGAAACTCAGAGTCAATTTTTGTATTCAAATGTGAAATCCTACTTCTAATTGGTTTACCATTTACTCTACTCCAGGGAAATTGCAAAAATTGTAATTATCCACCTCAAACGCTTTTCAGTTCTGTAAAAAAAAAAAAATTTTTTTTTTATTCTTACCCAAGGACATGTTCACTAATGAAGAGGGAGAGAGGGAGAGGGAGAGATGGATTGGTTGCCTCCAGTACATGCTTCGACCAGGCATAGAACCCAAAACCTAGGTATGTGCCCTGACTGGGAATCGAACCCATGACTTTTTGGTGTATGGGATGACGTCCCAACCAACTGAGCCAGGGCAGCTTTTCAGTTCTTGGTCATCAAGTAATCTGAGGGCACAAAGAACACAGACTGTATCGAAGGTTCAGGGTTAGAGATGAGAAGCAATTTAAATAAGGCTACTTGTGGTTTATCCTAGAAACACAGAAATTATGTCTCTCATGGACAGTGCTATGAATCTGTCCCTCTTTTTTCTTCTCTTTCTCAAGCACTTGGCAAACAAAACTCCCTAGACCAGTGATGGCGAACCTTTTGAGCTCGGCGTGTCAGCATTTTGAAAAACCCTAACTTAACTCTGGTGCCGTGTCACATATAGAAATTTTTTGATATTTGCAACCATAGTAAAACAAAGACTTATATTTTTGATATTTATTTTATATCTTTAAATGCCATTTAACAAAGAAAAACCAACCAAAAAAATGAGTTCGCGTGTCACCTCTGACACGCGTGTCATAGGTTCGCCATCACTGCCCTAGACACATGGAACGATGCTCAGCATCATTAGCCATCAGGAAAAGGCAGGTCAAAACCACAAGGAGATACCACTGTACACCCACCAGGATGGCTACAACAAAAAAGACAGATGATAACAAGTGTCGGCAAAGATGTGGAGACATTGAAGCCATAATATTCTGCTGGTGTGAATGTAAAATAGCATAGCTGCTTTGGAAAACAGTATGGCAATCCCTCCGAAGGTTAAACATTGAGTTTCCCTATGACCTAGCTGTTCTACTCTTAAATATTTACCCCAGAGAAATGAAAACATGTTTAAACAAAGAGTTATTGACAAATGTTCATAGCAGCATTATTCATAATGGCCCCAGAGTGTAAACAACCCAAGTGTACATTAACTGCTGAAGGAACAAAGTAAATATTCCATAATGAAATGTTATTTGGCAATAAAAAGGAATGAAATACGGATACATGCTATTATATGGATGAACCTTGGACACATGCTAAGTGAAAGAAGCTAGTCACAAAAGACCACATAGTCTATGATTCCATTTAATGTGAAATATCCAGAACAGGAGATTCTATAGAGATAGAAAGTAGATGAGCAGTTACCTGGGGGCTGAGGGAATGGCAAGTTGGGAATGACTGTTAGTGGGTACGGAGTTTCTTTTTGGGTTACTGAAAGTCAGAATTCTAAAATAAAAATTCTAAAACTTGATTCTGGTGATGGTTGTACAATTCTATATAGACACTAAACATGTTACCTTTTATTTATATTCTGTGAGAGAAGCTGGATATTAGAGAGTTCCAACGTCAACTATTTAGGCAACATCAAGTTATACAAATCTCTTTCCTGCAGGAGTTCTCAGAGCCTTTACTGTGCTAAAATGAATCACCAAGTGGTGGTGGGTTGGAGTGGGATATAGGCTGTATCACTTCCCAAACAGATCTGACCTTTCTTAAGGAGCAGCATAACACTAGGTTTTGCAAAACCCACTTTCGGAAACAATGGGCCTAGCAGTTTTCCCGTTTGTTCATCAAGCACTACTTCACCACTTGCAATCGCCTGGAACTCAATCCTCTGGGCTATGAGAGGGGGCTGATGCTTTCCCTGCCCTCATAGAGCTTATGCTAGAAGAAAGAAAAGGGATATGCTCGAATAAGTTGAACACATCAGAAGAAGCACAACGGCAATTCTACAAATCAAATACTATGGGGCCCTGTGGGAGAAATTAATTCTGACTGTGGGCCGGGGACCACTTCATGGAAGACACAGCACTTTAGCCAGACCTTGCACTGTAGGTGGGTTCTGGACACATGGAGATGGGGGGAAGGGATGTGACACAGAAGCTCGGGTCTAACTACGGGGTGGAAGGGAAGGTGGGGTGGTTACAGTGAGGGAATAATGAGTAGGTCACTTTAGCTGGAGTATGCTGTGACTGAGGCAGAGTAATAAGACAAAGAGCTGTAGAGGATAGTGGGTTGATCACGGAAAACCTTGAATGTCAAACACAAAATGTTTAAACTCATCCTATAAGAAATGAAGACCCATCAGAGGTTTCTGAACAGGGGAAGGGGGGTTGGTGATGGTCCTATACAAGTCACTCTCTGAGACTTGGCCGTTTCATCTGTAAAATGGGCCAACTCTACCAGCCTTATCTCATCGCAGTGTGTGAGGATCAGAGCCCTTGGCCGCAGTGCAGCCCTGAGCAGGGCTTATTGCTCAGCAGTACAACAGCTGTTTCCAGTTCCTTCGGAAGAATGTGTCTCAGAAACACCTGACACGTGATATTTCATCTCGGTGGCAGGGCCAGATGGGAAATCTGAGATGGAAAATGAACACTTTGAAACAGAACATATTTTAAGTTCTCTTGTAGCAGTCAAATCAGATCTGTATTTGATTTCATTTTATTTTGTTTAGAAAGAAACAGGGACTGCAAGGAAGGGACAGCTGCCAGAAACAGAGACTGGGAAGGAGTATCCACAGCAGATTGTCTGATCCTCACACCAAGGATGAAGACAAGGGGTGTGTGTAAGACAGAGAGCGAGCATGAGTGAGCGTGTGTTCAAAAGTGTGTGTGTGAGTGTGTGTATTCCAGAGTGCACATATGCACGCGTGTGTGGGTATGAGTGTGTTGGTGTGTCAGTGTGTCTGTCTCTGTAAAGGTGTGAGTGAGTTTGGTGTGAGTGTGTCTGTGTCTGGGAGTGCACTTTTGAGGGACACAGTGGGAAGCGTTGGAAGGGGGACAGAGAGAGGCACTCCCGCAAAATTGCTGACCTGTTTACACCTCTCCCACCATGTGGGGCACTAAGAACAAAGCAAGCGGGAGACAGTGATCCCCAGGCGCTGCCAAGACTGGCAGAACCTCCTCCCACAGGGACACCAGAGCTTTACAGACAGAAATCCCTGCCGGCCCAGGAGCCTTACCGGGCGGAGCTGTCCCGGGAGCGCCGGAGCCATCTTGCCACCATTTGTTCTATTCTGTGGGCTTTCCGTGTCTCCAGCTCTTCCATTTACCTAAACGGAAGAAGAGTTTCCTTGAGAAGCTGGCCAACACATTCTGAAGAGGATTCCGACGAGTCACTCTGATGCTTCCTGTATTTGCCCACTTTGAGACACGCTCATCAAAGAACGAGGGCCCTCCTTCTAGCTGGAAGGAACATACACAGGCGCTCCGGGGCCACCGAGCGAACGACGTTAGCAGCCCTCGGCCCTGAGGAGTCCTCGGTCTCATGGTAAGCAAGTCGGCTTCCCATCTAAACAGTTAAACATCAGGATGAGGGAATAAAATAGATAAGGCTTCTCCAGCTGTGACTGTGACCTCCTGGGAGAGAGACACCTTACTGCGCGACACTGCCCCCGCCCCCCGACCGTGTGTGCACCCCGACAGACAGCGCGGCTCAGTGCTGCCAGCATCAGCAACTGCACGCCGCACAGGCCTGTTCTTCTGAGTTCGGCTTCTTTTGCTCAGTGTTTTATATTTAATTTTTGAATAGGTGATTCATTGGCATAATTCAAACCCTACACTGTAAAAGGATATACAGTTGCTGTATTGTGCACTTAGAATGTTGTTAAGAGGGTAGATCTCATGTTAAGTGTGTTCTTACCACAATTTAATAAAAAGTACAATGAGAGGTCTCTCCGCTACCCTTACCTGTCTTCATCCACCCAGTTCCCACACCCCTATGTCATCACTGCTCTCCTTCTCTATTTGTCTTTCCAGACTTTCTTTATGCCGACACAAGCAAATATAGGTTTCATATTTCCTCCTTTTAACATAACACATGTAGTACACCATACACATTGTTCTGCACCAGGCTTTCTTCTCCTCAGAATATAGTATAATTGTGATATCTTTCCACATCAATACATAGAATGCTTCTTCATTCTTTCTGACAACTACCGAGCATTAAATTGTATGAATGTACTGTAATTTAAAAGTAGCCCTCTCTTGATAGATGTTTGGGTTACTGCCAATCTTTTACTATTTCAAATAATATTGTAATGTATCGTTTCTGCATGTATGCAATTATGTATCTGGATAAGTTCCCAAATATTGATTTGCTAGGCCAAAAGTGATATGCATTTGTGCTTTGATAGATAGGTATTGTCAGATTACCAAGAAAAACAATACATGTGTTGAGATTCCAGTTCATAAAACAATATATATTTATTCTATTCTAGTCTATTTCACTTTCTTAAAATACTGGTCTCAAATCACCAAGTTAATTTCACAACACAATAAATAATCACACAAAATAAGATTTTACATTGGGAAATAACCAGGAAACAGAGAAAATATGAAAGGAATTTTAAGAGATTGCATTACTTAATAATACACAAAGACATTTGAAAACCTTGATGACACAGATGGTTTTCCAGGAAAATACAAAATGACCCTAAAAGAAATAGAAAATCTAAATAAACAATTACCATAGAAGAGAAAGTTGTTAAAGAGCTATCCCTCCTGTCCCCCCCAAAAAAGGCCCAGACACAGACAGGTTGAAAGGTGAATTTTAAATCTATACAATGTACCTTACTCCTGATAATCTTTTTGTTTTATTTTAAATATAAACTTATTATTTTGGAATAATTTTAGATGTATAGAAGGTTTCAAAGATAATATGGAGAGTTCCCATATATACCCTTTATGAAATTTTCCCTGATATTAACATCTTTGTGATCATTGTACCTTTGTCAAAACTAAGAAATTAACATTGGTCCAATAATATTGACTAAAATATAGACTTTATTCAGGTTTCACCATTTTTCCCCACTAATGATCCTTTTATGTTCCAGGATCCAATCCAGGATAATGTTGCTTTTAGCCAACTTAGTTTGTTTTTCCCCAAATGCTATTTTAGCTATTCTAGAGCATGAAGAAGGAAAGCTTCCAAATTCTTTTTAAGCAGCCAGTACAATTGTTGATACCAATTCTGTTAAAAACAGTACAAAAAGGGCTCTGGCTGGTGTGGCTCAGTTGGTTGGAGTGTCATCCCATGTAGCCACATTCTCATAAACTCTGGATATTATAATTTAAATATATTTGCTAACTGGATGAAACGTAACATCTAATTATTGGTTTAAATATATATATATTTAAAAATTATATAAACTAAAAATTATATAAAATAAGCATCATATTTTAAGCATCTAATACAGTCCCTCAGAGATTACCACTGTTTGGTGGGTATTCACACTTAACTTTGCCCTAAATCTGTAGAGACCCAGAGTATGTATATTAAAATACTTAGTCCACAAACATAGAATCATGCTATACTCAGTGGTCTGTACCTTGCAGTTTTTAACCTGTGACTATATCATGACATCTTTACAAATTTGAGCTCATTACTGTTTTGAAATTATTTAATAATTAATACATCTGAACATTTTTCAGTCACTATGGCCGTTTGCATTTATTTTTTGCTACTTTCCTACTTCTGGTTTTCCCTTATTTTCCTACTGGAATGTTTACCTTCTTGTTACTGTAAAAGGTCTTTTATAATATCGATTATTTAATGTCTCTTTCCCAAGGACACAAAGCCACGTCATATTTCTGTGAGACTTAGTATGGAGGGTCAAGAATGTAGATTCTAGTGTCCTGACAACACAGAGACTAATCACAAAGTGTAGAAAAGGACATCCAACTGAGTCCACAGGATACTGTTTTCAAATATCAATTGCCTCATCAGGCCCTTAATGGGAGTAAGTGAACTGACAATCTAGGATATGGACATTAGTCTGGTTTGTTTTATGTCCGAGCATCACATTTTCAGCACCTTTTCATAGGGGACTAGGATGGTAAGGAGATTAAAGCCAACTCTGAAAAATCAGAGAATGTTTGTTGGACAATGGCCTGTGGGATCATGGTTCACAAACAGCCACCAGGCCACCAGGTGGAAGAGACATATTCCACATAATTCTGGGAAGCAGAGTCAGGATTAATGGGGTAATGCCACAGAGAGGGAGACTTCAGCTTGGGCTAAGGCTAGACCTCTTTGCTATTCCTAGGGATCCCAGGATGGAATGAGTTTTCTCAAGAACTAGCAAGATTTCCCTAGCCAGTTTGGCTCAGTGGATAGAGCACTGACCCTCGGACTGAAGGGTCCTGGGTTCAATTCCGGTCAAGGGCATGTACCTCCGTTGCAGGCTCTATATCCGTGGGAAGCAACCAATCGATGCCTCTCTCACACCGATGTTTCTCTCTCTCTGTATCTCGTCCTCCGTTCCACTCTCTCTAAAAATCAATGGAAAAACATCCTCCGGTGAGGATTAGCAACAACAATAAAAAAGAATTAGCAAGATCCTGGTCACTGAAGGCAGTCACGCAGGGGTTGAATAACTGACTGCACTACGATGGAATGCAGGGACACGACACTGGAACACAGGGACTGGATGACTTCTGCAGTTCCTCCCACCCATGCAACTGGAGGTCTAAGAACCAGGCTAGATGATATTTGTTGTGTTTTGTCTTGAAATTCCAAGACCCACATCTCCTGGAGTTTCTGGAAATCCTGAAGTAACCATGGCAGTGGAAGACACAAAATCTCTGATCTCTACGTTCTTTCAATCTCCAAATGACTGCAGAGGTGTCAGGGATCTCAGACATATCCTTAAACTACAGACTGTCAAGCCTGCCTGGCTGATATGGCTCAGTGGTTGAGCATCAACCTATGAACCAGGAGGTCACGGTTCGATTCCCGGTCAGGGCACATGCCCGGGTTTCAGGCTCGGTCTCCAGTGTGGGGTGTGCAGGAGGCAGCCAATCAATGATTCTCTCTCCTCATTGATGTTTCTATCTCCCTCTCCCAATCCCTCTCTGAAATCAATAAAAATATATTTTAAAAAAAGAAAGAAAAAGAAAAAGGCTGTCAAGCCTTTCCGTTGGTTTCGAAGGTCACCAAACTGCAATGATTACTTAAAGGGGATTGTTAGGAAGTTGCTGCCAAATACAATTTAGCTAATTGATTTCTATAAACATATATGACTCTAATTAAGAGAATTAATTTGCATTATATATCTGGCCTGTGGGTAGGCACATGCCTTCATCCAGGGATCCCCAAAGACCAAATAAATAACTACATCAACCGAGCCATTAGAAGTGCTCCCTGACTCAGCCAGGTCTGAGCAGGAAATTTTAAAGTCAAGAAAATGACCTTCTAATGGTTTTAGTATTAGCCTCTGAATTGTTAGGCTAATGGAAGAAAATAAAAGCCGAGATAATCCCCAAACATTTGAATCTTTTCTACAATCCCACTGCCAAGAAGTCATCTGGCCTCTAATTGTTCTGTCATTCACTGTTGGACCTATTGCTAGAAAGTTTCTTTACATAAAGCTGAATCCCACCGCTCTGCCACTTCAGTCCTCCACAGTAGTACTGCCTTGGCCCCCTCCCACCACCACCATCCAGAATAAATCAGCTCCCTCTTTCATACATCAGCCTTTCTGGATTTGAACATAGCCATCTTTTTTTTTTCCAATTACAGTTTACTTTCTTCTTTTTTAAATATTTTTTTGTTGATTTTAGAGAGGAAGGGAGAGGGAGAGAGAGATAGAAACATCAATGATGAGAGAGAATCATTGGTCGGCTGCCTCCTGCACACCACTACTGAGGATTGAGCCCACAACCTGAGCATGTTCCCTGACTGGGAATTGAACCGGTGACCTCTTGGTTCATGAGTTAATGCTCAACCACTGAGCCACACCAGCCAGGCTGAACACTGGTCATTTTTAAAGACATTCCCCAACCCCATCCCCAGTGATTCCAATGTACAGCAAAGTTTGAGACTCACTGCTCTAAACACTCGCCAGGTGATGTTGTTTACTCCCACAGTTTCAGCTGCTTTAAGAACCAACTGCCTCTAAGACAGTGTTCTCAACCTTGGCTGCACATTACAATCACCTGGGAATCTTTTCAAACTCCTGATTTCTGGGCCCCATCCTCCAGAAATTCTGTTTCTTTGTTACTAATGTTGTGGCCCCACTCCATAACAAAGAAACAGAATTTCTGGAGGATGAGGCCCAGAAATCAGGATTTTGAAAAGATTCCCAGGTGATTCTAATGTGCAGCCAAGGTTGAGAACCACTGCTCTAAGATATCTCCACCAAGATGTGCATGCAGTAAGCACTTGAGCCGATTATATCGAAAACAGAATTCACTGTGTTGTTGTTTTTTTCTCCAGTCTTCAAATCTCCCCCTTGAAGGTGGAACATTTTGTTTAAGGAGACTACCTTCTCTAACTTCCCAAGCCAAAAATTTGGGAATCATTCTTGACTCTCCCCACTCCCCCCGTTTCATGTCCCACACTGAGCCAGCCACCAAGTTCTACTGACTTTGCTCCTGATTATCTTAACCTCTCACCTCTTCTCCTTTCTTAGGGCTAGTACTATAGTTCAAATGTTGATTCTTTCTGAGATACTATAATAACCTTCTAGCCAGTATCTTTAGTTCTAGAAGCACTCTTCATCAATCTATCCTCCACAGGCTGCCAAAGTGATACAACATGTCATTCAAATCATGTCACTTTTATTTGCAAAATCCTCCAGTGTTTCCCCTTCACCTTTAGGATAAAGTCTGAGCTCAAGAATTACAATAATATTACTAACACAACTACATGAACAATATACTGTTTGCTGTGTGCCAGGAATGGGCTAAGTAATTTACATGTGTTATCTTACTTAATTCTGATTACAATCCTCATTTACAAAAAGGAAACTGAGGCATAAAGACGGTAGGCATTTTAGCCCAGAAGTGGAATTTCAAATCAGACTAGCTGGCTTGTCTCTGGAGCTGGATCAACCTTTCCATCCCCCTGCCTCCCTCTGGGTTTTGGGAGTCAAAGCCTTTTGTGATCTGGCCCCTGACTATCTGTCTGTCTCATCTCCCTCACACTGTCCACTCCCACAGAACTGAATGACCTACTGTTCCCCAAACAGGCCCTGATTTCTCACACCCTCATGCCTCTGAAGATGCTTTTCCTCTGCTTGTCCTTTTTATACATCAAGTCCTATGCGCTCTTCATGAGCACGCAAGGTAGTGCACGGGACTAGCACAGAACACTTCTCTCTCCAGCTCTCCCTCTAAAAACTGACAATGCTCCATGGCCAGCTGTGCTCCAGGGCTGGCCTAAGGCTTACATTCCATTATGTTGTGACAATTCTTTAAAAACTATAAAGTTCTATGCAAATGAGCCCCCCAAAGTCAAAAGCTAAATGAAATTGTTTTATTTTCGTTTCTTATTTTGTATCGATACTACACATCATCCCTGTTCCTCCTCTGCCTTTCCTTTTAGCCTCTGCCTCCAACAGGAATCCCCTTTTTATAGAAAGGACATGGAATGTCCGAAAGGAGGTTTATCGTGGACCGAAGAACAACCAGTGTCTCACAGCTGTTTCTCCTCGTTTTCTAAGCCCCTAGGGCAGTGATGGCGAACCTTTTGAGCTCGGCGTGTCAGCATTTTGAAAAACCCTAATTTAACTCTGGTGCTGTGTCACATATAGAAATTTTTTGATATCTGCAACCACAGTAAAACAAAGACTTATATTTTTGATATTTATTTTATATATTTAAATGCCATTTAACAAAGAAAAATCAACCAAAAAAATGAGTTCGTGTGTCACTTCTGACACGTGTGTCATAGGTTCGCCATCACTGCCCTAGGTCATGTAAAGGAACTCTGGCCATCAGCTCTTCTCTGCCATCTTGCCTTGCACAAGGAAAGTACCTTAGGTCATCATCACCCCAGAGTGACAGCCCCCAAATGAAACTTGACCTCAACCTGTCCTTGTGACTTTTGCCATGTTGGCAAACTGCCAGACTACCACACCTGTAACGTACATAGCCTCTGTAAAAGGATTTTACTTTAGCTTCACCCTAGACCCGTGGTCGGCAAACTGCAGCTCGAGAGCCACATGCGGCTCTTTGGCCCCTTGAATGTGGCTCTTCCTAAGCCTTAGGAGTACTCTAATTAAGTTAATAACAATGTACCTACCTATATAGTTTAAGTTTAAAAAATTTGGCTCTCAAAAGAAATTTCAATCATTGTACTGTTGATATTTGCCTCTGTTGACTAACGAGTTTGCCAACCACTGCCCTAGACAATCCTATTCATTAAATCACAGGTTTGATCATGCTGGAGTTTTCCTTCCCGATACACATTAAAATAAATAATATACAACTATTTAAACAAAAATGTTCATCCATGTATCACCTAAAATCATCTTGGGTGCCATGTGGTACAAAGACAAGCCTCTGGGAAACATGGGTTCAGGACGTCATGCCACTCAGATTTCATATCTGCATAACAGGATTAGATGTCTGTCAGGAAGGGCTTAGCTTCTTATCTAGCTCAGTACAGATGGCCTCTGCATGGCCCTCTGGGAGCTACAGGGCAGCACTAGGCACAGTCAGCACTAATGGGGCCTAGGCTGTGCCTTTCTCTTGCTAGTTATCTCAGGACATAGGGACCCAGGACACTCCAAGTAGGAGACCAGAAGCTGATCACACAAGCCATCCACTTTCTCAGATGGACAGTGAACTGGATGTGGAAAGGATGTGGCAAAGGGTTGATGCTAACAGTGATGCTACCTGCAAGGTCTCACCTCACCACAGCTATACCTGAAGGGGCCCCATAAGCAGCCTCAAGGTCAACGGCAGAATGACATTGCTGGGTCGGCTGTGGCTACTGAACCCCTTGTGTCCACTCTACGCAGGAACAGAGCGCTGTACAGGGAGACAGAAGATCTGAAATCAGGTTCCTGCTTTGTTACCAGCAGGACGCACGACACAAGTCATTTCCCGTTCCTCCCTGAGCCTCAACTTTCCTATCTGTGAAGTTAAGGGGTTAAGCATGGACGAACCTTGAAAGCATCGTGCTAAGTGAAAGGAACAGTCACCAAAGACCACATATTGGTGGTCCCTTTCACTGAAGGAGAAAACACGGGGAGAGGGCAGGTTGTGAGGAAAGATGAAGGGTTTGGTTGGGAACAGCTGAACTGGCGTACTGGAGGACCATTCACGGATATGTCCAGTAGACAACTGGAGCTGAAATAAAAACTAGATGGTCATCAGGTTGAAACCATGAAAATGAGTGATTATCCTGAGAGGAGCTACATATCCAAATCACTGAGGTCCTTTAAATGACACCAACGCCCAGTTCCACATAGGATTTCTTTCATTTGGAAGTCCAGAATAGGCAAATCTATAGTGACAGAAAGCAACTAGTGCTTGCTTAGGTCGAGGGAATTGGGGGTTAGAGGAGAATAACAAAATAGACAAAACTAAGTACCCTCATGACGCTTACATTCTAGGGACAACTCTCACTAGACAAGAAACAATAGACATAATAAAGGAAATTAATTAAGAATGTTAGAAAGTGATAAGGGCTAGGAAGCAAAAAGAATCAGATTATCCGTGCCATGGAACTGGAAGTCAGAGGTCGGGCTGAAGTCCATTCCCTTGGAGATCTTGTTATGGGTTCTCCCACTCATATCTCCAGAGAACCCCAGAGTTCCTCTCTTTCTTCCCAGTTCTCTAAGTCAAACCTCCAGGGAAGTGCTTAGCTGTGACATCCCTGGACAAACACCACCATGGCTCCCACTTCCCGTTCTTCCTCCCTGAGTCAACTCTAACATCCACACTTTCATTCAAGAAACGCTCATTGATTAGCAGCGAGGTGCCAGTACAGGGGCTGAGGGAGACACTGAGATAAGCAAGCACAGTTCTCACCCTCAAGGAGTCCGGAATTCACCAGGGGAATCAGAGATATAAACACCTAGTTGTAATTCGGAGCAGAATGGAAGAGGAGGTCTGCTAGAGACATGAGCAAAGGTTGCAAGGGATCTGCACCACCCTCTACAGCAGCGGTTCTCAACCTGTGGGTCGCGACCCCTTTGGCGGTCGAATGACCCTTTCACTAGGGGTCGCCTAAGACCATCCTGCATATCAGATATTTACATTACGATTCATAACAGTAGCAACATTACAGTTATGAAGTAGCAATGAAAATAATTTTATGGTTGGGTCACAACATGAGGAACTGTATTTAAAGGGCCAGAAGGTTGAGAACCACTGCTCTACAGTTTTCAAAGCACTCCCATAGCATGGATGATCTCAGTTGGTGGTCACATCTGGACCCTCCTCCTTCCACACTATGACAGTGCTGCTGGGCTCATGGCTCTTCCCCAGGGACCTCTCACGTCAAGAGCACAGGCTTTGACATGACCTGAGTTCCAATCCCAACTCTCACTAAGCATGTGCTGACCACCATTCTTGAACAAGTACTTTAGCCTCCCTCAACCTGTACTGTCACATGTGAAGTGGGCTGCCTTCACCTACCTCACACTAAATTAGATTCTATATACATATGAAGTATTACCAGAATGCACTGGATGTACAAAGGAAGTCCTCATAATGGTAGTTATAATAATGTTGCTGTCAATTTCAGGTTATCCTCTCATCTATATTGTGACTTATGTGTTCCATCTATGTCTTTTTTGTCATCCTAACATAATTCCTAGGCTGCATGTCCCTCCAATTGCCCTCGGTCCTAACGACTGGGCAATAAATTATTGAATAAACGAATCAATCAAAGGGAAATTGGAATAACAGAGAGAGAAAAGGCATAGATAAGTCTCGAGTGTCTGGTCTGGATGCCTGGAGACGGTGGTCCCTTTTACTGAAGGAGAAAACATGGGGAGAGGGCAGGTTGTGAGGAAAGATGAAGGGTTTGGTTGGGGACAGCTGAACTGGCGTACTGGAGGACCATTCATGGATACGTCCAGTAGACAGCTGGGGCAGAAATAAAAACTAGGCGGTCATCAGGTTGAAACCATGGAATGAATGATTATCCTGAAAGGAGCTGCATATCAAAATCACTGAGGTCCTTTAAATGACACCAATGTCCAGGTTCCATCAGCCCAGAGACGGGCATTTAACTGGTCTGGGGTGGGGCCTGGTCAGGGTTTGTTAAAGGAACTATCATTGTAATGTGCAGATAGGGTTGAGCACCACTAGGGTAGAAAGAGCAGAACTACGGAAGGAATGAACAAACCCTGAGTGGCACTATCCTTTCTGGGGCTGAAAACCCAAGAGAGTCATGAAGCAAACTGAGAAGAAATGGTCAGAGAGGACTGAGAGCTGGGGAGAAGGAAAGTTAAAAAAGGGGTATGGAAATACTTTGGTGGTTCTCCCATAAGTTAAACTAGAATTATCATTGACCAGGAAATTCCATTCCTAGGTTTATACTCAAAAGAGTTGAAAGCAGATGTTCAAACAAAAACTTGTACATGAATGTTCATAGTGACACTGCACAGAGCCAAAGAGGGAAACTACTTAAAGGTTCATCAATGGATGAATGCATGAACACATTGTGGTATAGCTATACAATGGAATATTACTCAGCCATAAAAAGCAATGAAGTACTGACACATGCTACAACATGGACAAGCCTCAAAAACATGATGCTAAGTGAAAGAAGCCAGACACGAAAGGCTACATGTTGTATGATTCCATTTATAAGAAATATCCAGATTAGGAAAATGCATAGAGACAGAAAACAGATTAGTGGTTGCCAACTGCTCAAGGGAGGAGGGTATAGGGTGTGTCTATTTAGTGGAATTAGATAGTGTTAATGGTTGCACAACATTGTGAATGCACTTCATGCCACTACATTGTGCGCTTTAAAATGGATTTTTAAAAATAAATTTTATGTTATATGTATATATATGTACCATATATTTACATACACACAAAAGAATATGTGACCATTCATGCCAAATCAGCCAAGATAACCAAAAGATCCATCCTGAAAAGGGACCACAGCCTTGCAATTGGGACCTTCCTAACACATTCTCCCTGGTGCCACCGTCGGCTGCACAGCCACACCAACCAGGGCGGGACTGGAAGCCTGTTAAGGCCCTTCCAGTCTTAGAGGTCCTTGATGGGCTAACTGGTTTCCTCTGTGCCAAGGGCAACACAGAAGATGACGCCAAGGTCTCACGAGGCGTCCATTTTATGGTTGTCATATTTATTCTGTGCCCCATCTCCAGCCGGTTCTGTCCAGCCGTCTTTGGTTAAAGTTAATAGCAATGGCATTAAGTCAATAAGCCTCAGAGCATCCCAGGGAGGCAGGTCACCCTCAAGCACATTATCCCCCCTTAACAGATGGGGAAATGACGCCACAGGAAGATTAAATAACCTGCCCAGCCTCAACAGCCTGCCACAGGTGGAGCACGAGCCAACCCCAGCCCTCATGCCCGCTCGTGAATGTGAACGGAGAATGCTCTGGATAAAGGGTCCCATACAGTGTGGGTGATTTGCACAACAGAGGAAAAAGAAATAAGCACAGCGGTGACCCTTAAAAACACTCCAATGTCCCTTTCCCTATGTCTCCCCAGAACGCCATGAGAGAAGGGTGGTTTTTAATACACAAGTCTTAGATGAGAGCTGGTGTGGGGGTGGGGGTGGTCCTCAGAGGGAGTGGGTGTGGAGGCAGTGAGAGGTCAGAACAGGCCTGTAGGCAGCAAGTGGCCTCAGTGACTAGGATCAAAGGAAGGGCCAGGCCAAGCAGGGTTCTATCGGTGACCTCTGTCCTCTGTCCCCCACAGGGCTCTGCACAAACTGGTGAACTCTGGCCTGACATTATGTCCATTTCAATCCTTTACATAATTGAGCGCTTGGACATCTAATGTGGGCAAGTCACTGAGAAACGCATACAGATGAATCGGACTGTCCCTGCACTCAAGAAACTTGAAATACCATCAAGGAGTATTCATAAATCTCTCAAATACAAAGTAAAAATTAGGAAGGACCACAGCAGAGAGGCTGGTAGGATATCTGGGGACTGGACGGTGGGAGATCACATCCAGCTGTGGGTACAGTAGGGTGGTACCAGAGCAGGCCTGGTGTAAGAGGTGACCAAGCTGTGAAGAAGAGGCAAGTGAGACCTGCAGGAGTGGAGAGAAGGGCACTGGGGCGGTGGCTGGGGAATGGCATAGAAAGTGCAAAGAAAGGAGACGGCGCAGAGCTACACTGAAGACAAGTTCAGGGAGAGGGCTGAGGGGGACAACGGGTCTGTGAAGCAGGGTTGAGAGATTTAGTGTAGGAATGGCAGGCAGAAGCCATAACATCAAAGGTCTTAAGTGTGGAACGAAGGAGGTTGAATGTCCCTCCTAGCGACACTGTAGCTTGTTCACAGTAGGCACTCAAATGTAGGTAGAGAAAAATGCAGAAAGGCGATTTAATCTGTGGGAAATACAGGACAACTGTGAAACAAGACACCAAAATATTGCCTCAATCTTTAAAAACCAATTAATATCTAGTCAGTACAACGCCTAAGTTTATTTTAACTATCTAAAATATATGTTTTATTCCGCCCTAAATGGAGACCATAAGAGTTGCCATCCGCTTCTCACCCAAGAACGCTGTGAAAATTAATGATGAGGTAATGTCTGTGAAATGTTCAGAGCTCTTTGGAGATGTGTGGCAAAAGGCATCGCTAGAATTAATATTTAAAGAGATTCCACCCAGCTCTGATCTCTTTTTCTGCAGACTAATGTTACGTCCACGGGATAAGGTGGATGCCAGATTGGCCTCTAAATAAACCTTTCCAACAGACAGCGCCCAGAGCAGGTGCCTTCTCCTGAGTCCCTTACATGTGGCTGATGCAACCACCCCAACAAAGCAGGAGAGATTTCCTACTGGGCCGTGCAGGTTTATCCAAGGCTGCGGGGGCAGAGCGCATCAGACGGCAAAGCAAAGTAGATTTCAAACGGTGGTCTTCATTGGGACCCCACAGGTGAAGCATGAGTCCAGTGAAGATTCAAGGGGAATAATTTTAGCAAAACCCACATCCTAAGCCAGTTAACATTTTTAGGTCGAACGTAGTACCTAAGAAAAGAAGAAATGAGAATAGCTCCGTGGGCTCAATTACAAATGGAGTGGCAAAAATAATTTCAAAAGTTCAAGGGGAAAAAAAATCAATCTATTTCCTTCCCCCAAAGCTTTCACTTCTATAAATACACTCACACAAATGGACCTAAGACCACTCTTCCTTCTGAAAACACTACCTGTCTGGAATTTGCAAGATAGACAATGTGTCTGAATTGTTTTCAACCCAATGAGACTCCAACAATGCTCTCCAATGGCTTATCTCTTCTTCTTACATAACACTCATTCTCCCCCACCCACCCCACCCCAGATTATAAAGGTAATATATGTGCTTGATAGAAAATTTGGAAATTTTTCTTCCTGGAAAAGAAGAAAATAAAAACTCATCCACTATACTCCACAAGCTGCTAATTACCCTTCTAGACTTTTGGGTGAAATACACATTTTCAACTTAATTGGGAACTTACTGTATGTACTGGTTTATAGCCTGATTTTACTCTTAAAACAATTCTCCTGCCTCTTTCTTGTTCTAAAACATTCTTTTTCATATAGCTAGGAGGGTCGTTTGTAAAGCTATCGCTGGACAATTGGTTTACTTTAGCAATGTCTGTATTACAATGTTGAGATAAGCATCTTTGCATAATACATCTCTAGTTATTCGCTTAGGATGGATTTCCAGGAGAGGCACTGCTCGGTGGAAGACTGCACACGTTTTTAAGGCTTTAGATATGGCCAAATTGCCCCCCAGAAAGGTTATCCCAGGCTCACTCCCTCAGACAATGGGAAAGTTATTTCCCCCAACTGCTCACTGACCCCCGATTTAGGAGAGTTATTAATGAGGTGCTGCTGCTTTTATGTGCAGCCTTTTGATTACTCTAGAGGCAGATTTCCCCCCATATGTTTAGTGATTTTTCAGAGTATTTTTTTAATTGTGTGCATCTCTTCATTGGAAAGCCAATATCCTATTCCCTCTCCAAAGGGTATTTACCCAACCCCCCCAAGAGCAGCCCAGTGCCCCCCCACACCCCCTTAGCACCTGCCACCCACATTTTCACCTTGGTGCCCTCCACTCCTTTCTTAACATTTCACAGTCCCAGTAGTAAGTCAGACTCAAAAACCAATAATCAGTAATTTGTTTTCTCATCCTTTTATTTGCTGATAGCTCTTGGGGGTCTGTGATGCTCCAGGCACCGTACTAAGAGATAAACAAAACACGATGAAAAGCCCAGAGCGGGAAAGTTAATGAGGACCAAACTGCAGAAGAAGACTTGAATTAAGGGGAAACGTGGAGTTTTACTGGTAGGTGAGGGCACAGGGCAGACTAGGCAAAGGTCCTGAGACATGCTAAAGTGTCATCTTTTGAAGGACTATTTTCATTATTAAGGCATGAGAATGAGGGGCTAAAGATGAGAATGAAAAGTTAGTTCATGCTGAATTCACCTGCTGTTCTGCTCTCTCCCCTGCACCTCCACTCTGCTTGCCGTCCCTGGCCCTTCTCCAGTGCAGACTCCTCCAACAGCCTTCTGGAGAACCATCCTCACCATCCATCTCTCCACACTTCTCTGCGGGGGGTGGGGCGGGGGGGGAGGGGCAGGAATCCTGGCACTCACACCAATCTACTCAGCAACCCCCAATGAATAGATGGCTTTGTTTGCTGATTCCTGGGTATATGTTTGATCAGTCCAGCTAGAAAAGAAACTTCTGGATAGTGATACATTCTCTCATACCCCTAGCCTCTCAACATATGGCTAACTTATAATAGGCAATCAATAAAAGCTTATGGAATCTAACCAAATTAAATTGGGTAGAATAAATACAAGGGAAGGCACGAGAGCGCACAATTTGTAACTATCATTCAGACAACTGGGAAAATGGAAACTGTCTTTGAAAATTAGCTCTGAACAGAATCGTGGAAAAAGATAGATTAATCCTCTTTAGGCATGTAATTCTACGTCTACCTAGACATTTCTCAGTGAGGCACACAAACGGTACTTGTTAAACTGTGCTGCACATCCCAAGAGCTCTGTGAGCAAAGGTCAATATATTCTGGAGATTTGGATTTATTTTTTCTTTGCAGAAAGGCAGGAGGAGAAGAGAGGAAACAAGGCCCCTAATACCTGCATCTCTGCTGGGATTTTCCATGTTGATAATTCCAATTCAAAAAGGAAAAATTCTAATGCCACTTGGGGGGAACTAGCCTCCATCATTCATTCTTTCATTCAGGCAACAAGCGTTTTGGGGTAATTCATCCCTGAAGGCAAAGAGCCCATTCATTCCTCAAATGGCTAGTCTCTCCCTTTTCTGGTTTGGATTCCTCCAGCTCTGGATTCAGCCCCTTCCATAGCATTCATCACAATGCTTTACTTGTTTGTTCCCACACTGGGCTGTGACCACTACAAGGCTGATGACTGTTTCTCTATCCCTATGTGCCCTGGGGCCCAGGACATCACCCTCCACTTAGTGGATGATCGACCTATGTTGTGAAATTAAATGTAGTGCCAGGGCTATAGAATAACCCAGTTAGAAATAACCCAGTCCAGAGACAGGAAACTGAGGCCCAGCCACGGGAAGCGACCTCTCCAAATACACACAGAGTTGCTAGCAATGGAAGAAAAGAAATCCAGGATGCTAGCAATGCTGGAGGAGTTAGGAGGCTGAGGGGCTTAATGGAATTTAGAAAGGATGAAGACTTGGGGGAAAACCAAGTCTGAGTCTGGACAGTCCCTCAGGCATGGAACAAGCCCTTCCTCTCTTCTCCATGACAACCCTTCAGATAATATAGAAAGGAAATGAACATTTATTGAATATTTACCACGTGTAGGTGGAAAACGGCGATCGTATCCTCCATGTGTCTTCTGTAAGTTTAACACTCAAAGATAATCAATTAAATAAGCAAGTAAATAATGTGCCTCAGGTCATGCAGCTAGAAAACCCAGGTTTGACTGAGTAAAAAGTCCAGCACCTTCTCCTGCACCTCAGGGCCTCGCTGACCCTAGTCCTGAGGCTGCAAGGTGCTAAGGAAGAGCAGCTGGACCGAGTGAGAAAGTTCACAGGTGAGCGTGGCCATGACCCACTGGACATTAGTTCAGCAGCCTTCCCATCCTCTGAAAGTATAGAGAGCAGGGGCCATCCCTCCTTAATACGAGGCTGACAGGCCAGCCCCACTTCAGAAGCAGGTATAGGACAGAGAGACACAGAGGCCCACATTTGCCCTTGACTTAGCTAGGACACCACTGGTGACTGCAAAGAGCAATGAAGGCAGCTGGGAGCTAGATGCAAGTAAGGCAGTCATCATAGTCACAGGCCTTCATTTCTTCAGTCAACACTGTATGCTCAGGACCGAGCCCTCTTCTCGGCTCTGGATTGAGTGAGCAGCAGGGCTCAGCCCAAGAGAAGCTCACAGTCAAGTGGGACTGGTTCCACAGAAACACGCTGTGACCACACGACCTGGAGAGGTTATCTTGGAGGGATGAGGGGGCAGGAGTGGAAGAGCTTCCCTGGCCTGGAAAAAGATTTCCCAGACAAAGCAGGACGTTTTGGTGTGGGGATATTTCCAAGCGGTTGCATTGAACAAGCCTTGGCAAATGGGAAAATCGCTGTTCTTTAAACCCAGAAGCAAAATGAGAAGCAGAGATCTCTGAACTGCTCCAAGCAGTGCAGCTGGAATATCTGCCTTACTAGGTGATCCTTAAGGTCCCTTTCAAACCTGAGGTCCTTCCAGTTCAGCTCTGGTTGGATGGCCAGGAAGAGGACAACCATGGGCCCTGGTGGGGATACAACTGAGGGCACCTCTGGGTATACTGCTTCATTGGACTTTCCCCTCTTTCTCTATCTTACTCACCCACTAGGGCTCAGTTTAAATGTCAGTCCCTCCTGGAAGCTGCAGACAGGGCAGGGTCTGATTCACCTGTCTTCTCCCATCCCCTACCACCCCTATCCCTAGGCAGGCCTTTCTTAGCAAAGCACATTGAACTCTGTGGAGCAGAGTCCGGGAGGATGCTCTGGACAGGTATGAGGCAGTAATCCTGGAGCAGCAGTGACAGCCATGAGCAGAGTTGGGAGCTGCTCGGTGCCAGACCCTCTCAGGACACCGGTCTCCCCCTACTTCCCCCCGCTCCATCATCACTTCACCAGACTCAGGAATATCAACTGCAAACCAAGTGGTGTCCATGCTTTTTGGAGAAAAGTACATTTCATGGTGCATTGCATTTGGAGAGCCCATTAGCCAGCTGCAGACTGAAGATCCCACTTAAAGAACCATGGGCCCGGCCAGTGTGGCTCAGTGGTTGAGCATCAGCCTATGAACCAGGAGATCATGGTTTGATTCCCTGTCAGGGCACATGCTCTGGTTGCGAGCTCGATCCCCAGTTGGGGGCGTGCAGGAGTCAGCCAATCAATGATTCTCTCTCATCATTGATGTTTCTATCTCTCTCCCTCTCTCTTCCTCTCTGAAATCAATAAAAATATATAAAAAATAAACTAATTAATTTTTAAAAATCATACCCTCGAGTGAGGATTAAAAAATAAAAAAGAACCTTGGAACTTCTGAAACAGACTAAAGGGCAAGAAGGTCACACTACAGCACACTTCAGGTCAGCAAAGCAGCATTTCCCACTTTTTATTATTATTATTATTTTTTTTTTTACAGAAAGAGATATGTGTTTGGACACTGAGAATATACATAATTACCCTCAAGTTCAATGAGCCAATCTCAGACTAAATTAGAGGGGAAACACAAGGGCATTAAGTCTTCCTCTGTGTCCCTTCTCTGGCTACAGCACGTTATCTTCGTATCTCCCTTAAGTCTAAGAACTGGTAATGAATATTTTAATAGTCACAGCTTCTCCTTCCCATTGATAAAAACTCCACTGACTAGCTAGAGCATGCTGGTGAAAATGAGGGAGTGGCCCAGCAAGACCTGTGTTTCCTTGGGCAGCCTAATCCCTGAGCCCCCTCCCACATCTGTGAACGGAATGATCAGAACAGCCAGGACACTAGGGGAAGAAAGAGACATGAAACATGCAGAATGAAGACCTGTGCTAGTGACTCCAGAGAGCTGGGTCCCAATACAATTGAGAGACAAGGCAGTCACGTAGGTGGAGAGAAAGTGGAGCTCCCAAAGGCTGAAGGGCAGCCCCTAAAAAGTATGCCCACACCCTAATCCCAAGAACCTGGAAATGTTATCTTATTTGGAAAAAGGATCTTTACAGATGTAATAAGTTAAGCATCTTCAGGCAGGAGTTTATCCCAGGTTATCCAGGTGGACCCTAAATCCCAAGACACGTGTCCTTCTAAGAGTGAGGTGGAGCGAGATTGGACACAGACAGAAGAGAAGGAGGCAATGGGACCAAGAAAGCAAGATTGGAGTGACGTGTCCACAAATCAAGACCTGCCAGAAGCTAGAAGAGGCAAAGAAAGGATTTGCCCCTAGAGCCTCCAGAGGGGGTGTGGCCCTGCCGACACCTTGATTTCAGATTTCTGGTCTCCAGAACTGAGTGAGAATACATGTCTGCTGTTTTAAGCCAAGACTGTAGTGATTTGTAAGAACAGCCACAGAAAACCAACACACCACCTTAGAAGTCATTGGACTGACGAGGGACCTGAGTCCCAGAGATGGGGCTGAGTCACCCAGAACCACTCCACGTGAGCACTGGTTCTGGACACCCTCCTCCACAGCCCACCAGGTCTCTATGACACCGACATGCATGCAGCTCCCCAGTGGCCCAGTGTACAGCCCCTAGAGGGCTTGACAGCAAACTCTAGGCCCCAGGGGGACCACAGAGAGCCTAACTGGGCCTCGGCTGTGCTAAACAAGGGCAGACTCTGACGTGAGGCTGCTGTGGTCCTCCGAGCTGCCTAGCCCCACCTGCACGGCTGTGTCGATGCTTAGCCCTGTCCTTTGCAGGGCTCTGCATACACTGGGGCATTCTGACTGAAGAAGTGAAGTCGCGGGGACCTGCTCCCTGTCTTTGAATGGCCCCCTGGCTAAATGGCTGTCCAGGGGAAGAAGACATGGATTTTTGTGTGGGGCTTCAAAGGGCGGAATCAAGGCCAATGGGGCAGCCACTGCCTGGAGGAAGGGTTTGGTTGAGCACAATGAAGAACTTTCTAATAATCAGAGCCCACTGACAATGGCATAGGAGTGCCTCGGGGGTTGGCGGGCCTCAGCAGAGAGAGGCTGGCTGTGCTGGGGGAATTCCTGCACCAGACAAAGGCGGCTCTTCATCCTCTCCAGGGTTGGCAGCCCCATTTGATGATCCACGACTGTCAGCTAAAATATCCTGTAAAACATCCTGCGTGGATCTAGGTTTTCGGAATATAGGCAGGGAATGCTCTAAGAAACTTACTCAAAGCTTTTGCAAAGAACTAAGTGCTGCAGCTACCCAGGAGCGAGCTCAGGAAAGAAGTAATGACTTCTTCTTGCCCCGGTATACAAAATGCCCCCCGCCCCCAGGAAGAAAGGAAGAGGAAGAGCACACATCTTCACGTGAACGCCACCCTCTAACCCGAGCAGGAGCCCACAGCACATGCCTCAGAAGCAAGAGGAGCCCTGGGCAGCCTGGGCTTGAGTTCCTTCTCCAGGGAAAACCAGAGAGAATAGAGACTCCAGCTACCCACTGAATCATCTCCATAAGAAGAAGTAAATGGCACCGCATCTTTATTTCAATCATTGCTTTTCCTTTTGCAGCCTTCTGGAGTCTACATGTGGAACAAAGGGAACAACAAAGCAGTTAACTCAGAAGCTTAATTACCTGGATGCTCACAAGTCAGCCTGGGAGAGGTTGTTTTTTGGGGGTGGGGGGCTGTATTACTATCGCTGGTCGTGACAAGGTCTAGCCCACCCGCTACGTTCTGGATACTCAGAGAACAGGAAGCTCATTTCTCATCTGCCTGCTCATCTGTCTTCTCTTAAGTCAGAACCTCAGAGAACTAAGCACCGTTGCATCCGGATGAATTCCTCTGAAGCGCCTTCCGTTCAGGATTTTGAAAATTTGCCATGTTACCCTTTTCACTGAAGCGGCCGAGCTCAGATCATTCCTCAAGAGAGGTCAAAAGCACGTACTTTCATACTTTAGCTTTACCACCATATCTTTTCTAGCCGTAATTAGTGCTTTCTCTCCCCCTCCTTTCGTCCCCCCCAAAATAATCAGTGTTAAGCACACATGTCATTTAGCAGCAGCTTCTGAAAAGATCGGAGGCCTGACCATTTCTAACCATTGGCCAAAAGGTCTCCAAACATCAGGCGGGTCCTTGAAAAACAGTGCCATTCCCGTGCAAAAAATGGCTTACTGCCCTCCCATCAGTTGGCCAGGCACCAAATCGAGCTTCCCACTGTCCTTCAGGCAGAGAGTTAACTTTGTATCATCCGAGCTGCATAATGCCATCTGTAGTTACCCAAACAAATTTACGTCTGTGTTATCCTGCCTCTGTGAATGTATATTACGTTTGGTGTATATCTTCGACTACAGTAGAAATACAGCCACAGCAGCTGTGCATAAATCAAAATTTTACATACCGAATGGTGTTAAGTACACAAGCATGCTTGGTATTTGAAAGCGTTCCATACCAGACCTTTTGGTATGGTGAAGAATCCTTTTATGATATGAACAATTATTTCCAAGTTTATCTAGCTTGAAGGTTCAAATTTTTATATATTTTTAAAAATAGGCCTTATTGCCCTGACCGGTTTGGCTCAGTGGATAGAGCGTCGGCCTGCGGACTGAAGGGTCCCAGGTTCGATTCCAGTCAAGGGCATGTACCTTGGTTTCGGGCACGTTCCCAGTGGGGGGTGTGCAGGAGGCAGCTGATCGATGGTTCTATCTCATCGATGTTTCTAAC
Source organism: Myotis lucifugus (assembly GCF_000147115.1). Classification (NCBI taxonomy): domain Eukaryota; kingdom Metazoa; phylum Chordata; class Mammalia; order Chiroptera; family Vespertilionidae; genus Myotis; species Myotis lucifugus. The sequence goes on from NW_005871520.1 coordinate 69,179, forward strand.
TCTCTGTCCCTCTCTCCTCCTCTCTGTAAAAAATCAATAAAATATATTTTTTAAAAAATAGGCCTTATTGAAAAGCTAAATTCAAAATTCAGACCCATCTGTGGGGTTGCATCAACTCTTCATCAGATGAAGGACCTACATTCTGAGGTATCTGGATGCTGCGAGTGAGTTCAGCTGAGAACCACAACCCCTGAGCTTCAGGATGTTGTTTCTGGCTTGACTCAAACCAGATCTCAGGAAAATCACAGGCTTTTGTCAATCCAATGCAGCAAACACATACTGAGTTTGCACTAGGGCGAGGCTCTGTGAGAAGGGCTGCAGGGTGAATCCCGTCCTCCCAGGGACTTCTCAAGGCCATGGCCACATACACAGGTGACCGCACACAAAATCCTTCAAGGTTAATGGTGATGGTGTCTCCATGAGAGGTCCTAAGTGTAGTGGGAGATCAGGAGAAGATGAAAACCCTGGGACAAGGGCATCTGGAAGATAGTTCCTAGGGCAGCTAGGATATGAGCTGAGCCTTCAGAAAGACCACCAGGGCTGAGGCACATGCCAGGCAGAGGGGCCAAATGGAGAAGCAAAGGCCTAGAGACCTGGGGGTGGGAGGGCATAAGTGTGGTGGAGTGGGTGAGGGAGGAGGGGGCCTGAGGGACTGAGAGAAGGGAGGGAGACAGCCCATCAGATCTGCCCAGCTGAGGACTCTGGACTTCATTATCCTTTCACAAGGGACCCAGTGAAGGTCTCTGGGCCACACTTTAAAGAAAACAGAAGCCCGAGGTTCAGAGAGAGGATGGAAATCTGAGGAGATGTTTGAGAAAGATTTAAGAAGTAAGAATGACATGACTAAGTGAGTGACTAGATTTCAGTAAGGAGGGATCCAGAGAGAGGGTAAGTTCATAGGTGACTATGCTCCCCTGCTATGGAGTTTCCAGCCTGGGACTGGGAGGGGGACGCTGGCCATCAGTCCCACAGTGAGAGGGCATGGCTAGCTTTGGTGGTGGCTCTATGGGCTCAGCCCTACCCATGCTTCCCCTTTGCATACTGAGCACCTCCAGGGACACTACTCTTCAAGCCTTGTCAATGAGAAAGGGGATGAGGGGACGGGAGAGAAAGGGAGGGAGGGAGGAGGACAGAGTGGAAAGGTGGAGGGGTGAGAGAGGGAGGGTAATTGAGGGAAAGAGAGATGAAGGGAGAGAGGGAAGAGATCCTGAAGTGTCTATAGTGGAACGCCCCTAAAGCAGCAGCAGCAGCAGCAGCAGCAGCAGCAGCAGCTCACCACACCACTCGGGGACTGATTTTGCAGGTGAGAATGCTAAGGCTGAGAGTTCCCCTTTTCAGAACTCCTAAACCATAGTATGAAAGGGGCAGATAATCTGCTCTACAGTCTCCCCAAAAACCATGGGGATAATGTCTGTGCAGACAGCCTGTCTGATCCTATAACACAGCAAACCCTTTCAGGTCTCCAGGCCTTCACATTTGCTGTTCCCTCCGCCAGAAACAGTTCCACTTAACTTTTATTTGGTGCTTACTACATACCTGGCACTATTCTAAGTACTTTACTTACATCAACTTATTTAATACTCATAACAGTCCTGTCAGGTAGGGTTATTATTCCAAGTTTAGATGAAGAAATTGAAGCCCAGCCTGACCGGCGTGCCTCAGTGTTTGAGCGTCGATCTATGAACCAGGAGGTCACGGTTTGATTCCCAGTCAGGGCATATGCCCAGGTTATGGGCTTGATCCTCAGTGTGGGCAATCGATCAATGATTCTCTCTCATCATTGATGTTTCTCTCTCTCTCTCTCTCTCTCTCTCTCTCTCTCTCTCTCTCTTCCTCTCTCCCTTCCTCTTTGAAATCAATTTTAAAAAAAGAAATTGAAGCCTAGAATATTAATTAACCTGATCATTAATATATTTAGCTGTTGGAGGGACCAGTATTCAAGCCCAGGTGGTGTGGCCAGGGCCTGCCTTCTCACACATGAAGCTATGCTGTCTCTTGCAGAGCTGGCCTGCCCCTCCCTCAGCTCTTGTCATGACTGGCTCCTTCTCTCCTTTGACTCTCAATGACTCAGACAGGCCTTCCCTGCTCCCTCAAAGGGAGCACCCTGCCTTATCTTCTCTCACATCACCCTGCTTTTTTCCTTCTTTGTCCTTAGCACAACCTGTAATTATTTATG
>NW_005871520.1:72209-108418 GCF_000147115.1 Myotis lucifugus
CACCCGGCCCTGCTCTGCCGGCCTTCCCCCAGCTCCCCGCCTGGCACGCAGCGTCCGCCCGGTACCCACAGGGAGTCTGAGGTCGGAGAGAAAGAGGGCTCCCCAAGGTCACCCAGACCGGCGGCGGTGGGGCCAGAACTGGAACCCAAAAGAGTTCCAAGGAACGGCCCTCCTTCGCACGCCCCCCCTCCCCTTGGCTCTCCTACCCCAGCGCCTTCCAAGGAGCTCGCAGCTACGTGGGACTCTGGGGATGCAGATGAGCCCGAGGGAGATGGATGCGGAGGGCCCACAACTGGCACTAAGAACCACTTCCCCTGCAAACTCTTTCTGCGCTGGGACGCTGGACTCGGTCGGCTTTCCTTTGGCCTCTCTAGCCACTCTTTCTTGGTCTCCTTGAGCGCTCCTCAAACCCCCAACCCCTAAAATGCTGGGGTGCCCTAGGACTCTGCACTTAGCCCTCCTCTCACTCCCTGGGCCATCTCACCACCCTCTGGTTCCAGTCCCACCACCTCTCTATCCGTCATACCCAAATGCATGCCTCTGTCCAAGCACTCTTTTTCCTTGTTTTCCGTCCAGGTCCCTGCCCTGTGTTAGACACTGGAGATACAGCCTGGAATAAAGCGCAGCCCCTGCCCTCATGGAATGTCCTGTCTAGCGGACGGTCATACAGTGCAGTTCCTACAGCAATAGCATGAGGCCAGCGTGCCACGGGGGCCATGGCAGGTGCCTGCCTTGGCTGAGGGAGGAAAGCAGGCCTCCTGGGGAGGAGGCCCTCTAAACAGAAACCTAAAAGGCCAGCGGGGCTGGCCAATGGGAAGGGGGAGTGTGAAGAGAGCCATCTAGGCCGAGGCCACCGGAGCAAAGACCCCAGGATGAGCGTCCCAGTGAGGGAGGGGCAGGAGCTGAGAGCTGCAGCAGGGACCCTAGGAGGAGTTTTGAGTAGGGCAGGGGCACCATCAGACTGGCCTGTTAGATCATTTTGGTGATGGAATGGAGCACAAATCTAAGTTGACAAATGTGTTCTTCGCTAAAAAAAAAGGGGGGTGGGGGGACAACATTGATTTCAGCACCTTGGAGCCCACCTGGCCTAGAACCTATTGCCTCTACAATGGGGCCTTGACTTACGAGTGTCCCGACTAACGAGTTTTTTGAGATACCAGCTGTCTCTCAGCTGATTTTTTGCATTGAGTTGATAGAGTAATTTGAGTTAACGAGCTCCTTAACGAGCACGGTCTCGGAACGAATTAAACTTGTAAGTGAAGGCTCCACTGTATATCCTTCATTCCCACATTCAGGCCTCTATCCAAACCTCTCCTGTGAAGCTCTGTCTTTGAAAGGCCTCCTCGGTACCCAAAGCTCCTTCTCTCTCGGTGCCCCAGCCCCTCTGCCTCCCACATCCATGGCCGAGTTGGCCCTTCACCCCTTGGAGCCTGCTTCCCTCACCTGTCTCCACTCTAGATGTAGCGTCCAAAGTTCTGCCCCCGATAAGCACCAGGAGGAGACACGGACAAACATGAAGAATTCTGAAGCCCTGATGGAAATAAAGGAAGCTTCTAAAAACTTAAGTGTTGTGCCTCTCTACATCATTTCTTACAACCGCACGCACATCTACAACTATCTCTAAATAAAGTTGAATTTTTAAAATTGTGTTGTAGCTAAAGATTAATAACCAACTTACTCTTGCTGATTAGACTGAAGAGGGAACTTGTCAGAAAGGAAAATAAAAAGCTCAACTCTCTTGTCCAGTGCGTTCAAATTCTGCTTGTGAAATTTTGCCCCGTTTTTTTTTTTTTTTTCAATTTTCCAACTGTGCATGCCAGAAGCATCTGCCTCTTCAGGTGCTTTATATATTTATGTGTAAAGAATTTCACATGTGGCTCCTGGGTCCCCACTCTGCCCATGTTCCCATTCTGATTGCTCTTCTCCCTCAGCCTTCCTTTCTCTGCCATTTATTTAAATGCCCAAGTTCTTCATGTCCTCTCTTGGTCTCTTTTTTTCTCTTCACCCTCACTGAGCAATTCTATTGGCTGCATGGCTTCAGCCCAGACCTTCTTCTGTTCTCCAACCTTAGAGACACAACTGCCTGCTGGACATCTCCTGAATGCCCCTCAGGTGCCCCAGTCTCAACAGAGCCAAAACCCAACTCATATCTTTCATTTAAATTACCCCTTTTGCATTGCTTCCACATCTCAACTGGTAGTAGCACTTAAATCAGAAACCAATGGAACATTCTAGACCAGCCGTGGGCAAACTACGGCCCGCGGGCCAGATCTGGCCCGTTTGAAATGATAAACTAAAAAAAAAAAAAAAGACCGTACCCTTTTATGTAATGATGTTTACTTTGAATTTATATTAGTTCACACAAACACTCCATCCATGCTTTTGTTCCGGCCCTCCGGTCCAGTTTAAGAACCCATTGTGGCCCTCGAGTCAAAAAGTTTGCCCACCCCTGTTCTAGACTCTTCCCTATTCACTACTGCTCATGAAGTCCAGTCATCTCTATCTCTGTAACAACTCATGTACATGCCTCCTCCTCCCCTTGCCTTAGTTGGAGCCTCACCATTTCGTGATGAAGCTGCCGTAAATGCCTCCAGTCTTGCCTATTTGCAATTCATCCGCCACATGGTACCAGTGATCATTTTAAACCACAAATCCAACAAGTCACTCGCCTGCTGGAGATACCTCCATCGTTCCATCTTGACCTTGCTATAAACTTCCATCTCTTTATCCTGGCATGAAGCGTTCAGGAATCTGACTTATTACTGCTACAACCCCATCTCCACCTCACCCCATACCTGCACAATAAATACCTTATGTTCCTAGGGCATATCATTTTTTACAATAGTGAGAATAGCTATAATTTATTAATTTATTACTATGTGTCAGGTGCCGTGTTAAGTGCATTACATACAATATTTCATGTAATGAAAAGCATAGAGCATAGTGCTAAAAAGTAGCCTTACACCAAACTGCCTGGGTTCAAATCCCAATGCAGCCACTCATTAACCTGCATAATTTTTTTAATTGGTTTTGTTCTTTATTTTATTTTTAAAAAATATATTTTATTGATTTTTTACAGAGATGAAGGGAGAGGAATAGAGAGTTAGAAACATCTATGAGAGAGAAACATCGATCAGCCGCCTCCTGCACACCTCCTACTGGGGATGTGCCCGCAACCAAGGTACCCTTAACCGGAATCGAACCTGGGACCCTTTAGTCTGCAGGCTGACGCTCTATCCACTGAGACAAACTGGTTAGGGCAACCTGCATAATCTTGGGAAAGTTCCATATCCTCTCAGTTCTAGGTTTCTTCCTGTGCAAAGCGAGCATAGAGAAACCTGCAACCTAAGAATGTTCTAAAAAGAGTTACTAGAGATGGAACAGTATTCATTACCTACCAGACGGCACTGCTAGTCCTGCTTACAATCAGTACATACAGTGCAGTGGGGATTACTGTGCTCCTGTTACAAAGAAGGAAACTGAGGATCCAAGATGTGAAGTCATTTACTCAAGATCCCACAGCATTAAAGTTGCTGCACTGGGATTCATATGTGATTCTAACCCTCATACTACCAAATACTTTGCATGAGCTTTTACCTTGTTCTGCGAGGCTTTCTTTTCTCACCTTTACCACAACTGCTAGACAAACTCTTCTTCCTCCTTTAAGTTCTGGTAAAAAAAATGTCTTCTCCTCTAGGTTTTCCAGACCTTCCTTGGTGCCTGTGCTGTACTTGGTTTATTCTTCAAATAAAGCACCAAGCACACCACAGTATAATGATTTATTTACGTGGTTGTCTTCTTGAGACCTCCTTGAGAAAGACAAGATCTTATTTATTTTTGTCTTCCTAGGACTCTCTAGATATTTGTTGAATGAATGAATAAATCAATAAATAAAATATACATAAGATTCTCAAAAGAATTTTACCCTAGCAGCTGTCATCTCAATATAGATCACTTTTAATCTCTATTTTTGTCACTCTGGAGTCATTTTTGATTCAAAGATAGCATCAAATGATCCATTATTAATATAGAGCAAGATAGTCCAGCCAGTGTGGCTCAGTGGTTGAGCATCGACCTATGAACCAGGAGGTTACGGTTCCATTCCCAATCAGGGCACATGCCTGGGTTGTGGGTTCGATCCTCAGTGTGGAGCATGCAGGAGGCAGCCGATCAATGATTCTCTTTCATAATTATTTCTAGCTCTCTCTCCCTCTCTGAAATCAATAAAAAATATACTTAAAAAATATAGAGCAAGAGACAGCAAGACGGAAATTTCTCATATTGCTATTTGGCCATGCCTTGTCCTTCTCCTTTTTCAGTGACACTGTGTAATAACCCATAATGAGAAGCTGTGTTGCATCCTAATGAGACTTCCTGACTCAAACATCTGAGGTTTGAATTTATTTCCCATAAGTACCATTTCAGCTAAAAGTTTGCTTTCTCTATGGCATGAGTGTGCCATTTGTCATCTGCTAAATGCCCATACCTACTCCTTATCCACATTAATCTCCTTTGCATTCAAATATTTCTGAGAGCTGACTTAATAGTTAGCTTTTCTATACAATTTTCTTCTTAGAATGCCTAACTCTTCCGGACTTCATATCTATTGTTCCCAAAATAGAATAGTTTACTGCTTCAAATTTCAGCTTTACAGTCTGCAGTGATTTAGGACATGTTTCTGCTCTTCCTCGGAATGGTCAAATTCCATATGGCTAAAAAAATAAAATAAAATAAAAACCCGCCGTAACCAGTTTGGCTCAGTGGATAGAGCGTCGGCCTGTGGACTAAAAGGTCCCAGGTTCGATTCCGGTCAAGGGCATGTACCTTGGTTGCGGGCACATCTCCAGTAGGGAGTGTGCAGGAGGCAGCTGATCGATGTTTCTCTCTCATCGATGTTTCTAACTCTCTATCTCTCTCCCTTCCTCTGTAAAAAATCAATAAAGTGTGTTAAAAAAAAACAAAAACAAAAAACCCTAACCCTGTCATTTTGTATGGAGAAGTGTTTTTAAATTAGATGTTAGAAACATTTATTTTGCATACCAAAACAAATAATTTGGCAATTTTAATGCCTTTATATCAAACCAAAAAGAAGTGGGGGTAGGGGTAGGTGGTTCTAGTACTGTCTGCCTCTTGCCCAAGTCCCCTCACTCTTCAGGCAGCAGAAGAAAGGAATGGGACACCATGACCTTCAAGGTCTCTTTCAGATCTAAAATGACATGATTCCTTCCTAGGCCCCCAAGTGGCCATTCATTCAGCATTATTAAGTGCCTACTGTGGGTTTATTTTAAAGCGTAGTGATTTACATATAAATCCAGACTGGATGGGGAATGGAATGGTTTGGTTAAGAGAGTGTTATTTTACCATATAAGCTGATTACATATTTTTAATATTTAAGATTGACTTAATACTGAACGATGATGAAGGTTGTGTCATTGAGACTTTAATGAACCAAGACTCATGGACCACTGGAGTGTTATAGGAAGCCCATTAGGAACAGCCCTAGCTGAGATCCATGCCTGCACTGTGGTGAGCTGCTCTTAGAAAAGCAGTGCCCTAGGGTTCGAGGACCCAGTTCTGTCCCTACCCTGCTGTGTGGGACATCACCTCTCTAGGCTCTAGTTTACTCTTCTGTAAAAGGAGTAAATGACACTTTATGACAACCAAGTTCTCTTGAACTCTAAACTGAGATGTACAAAGCTAAAGAAAGTATTATGTAGTTAGAAGGAGAGGTTCTGCTGTTGTCTGCAAAAGGAGCAGGGTGCTTACCATGCGGATTATATTACCTCTTGAGGACAAATAAATTGTTGCTTTACAGAGAGAAATGACGATGCAAAAACAACATGTTCTTACTCCCACAATTCTAGGACACAGACGCAGACATTCACTGCTCACTTCTTAAAAATGAATTATCCAGTTAACTGCAAAATACTAAGAATAGGGAGTTGGGCTAGGCAGTCTATTATCTGTGTATTCGTGAAGAGAGATCAGTCTCCCAGTATTCTCCAAACCTTGTTTGATCACAGTCATTCTCCCAAAGATGACCTATTTTCACTTTTGGGGAGGAGGGGGGTAGCGTTAAAGTTTGAAAAACATGTCTCCTTTGTAGATTGCTTCTTTTGCTCTCATATAAGCCTTGTCTGCTTAAGCATCTTTTCCTGTTTCTAATCACAGTCTCTGCTCCTTGATGAAATCTGGTATGCTAATCAATTGCTAATGCAATGGGCTTAATGACTTGGTTGGGAACAGAGGGAAAGGATGGGATATTTGCATAGATTTGGAAATGATTATTACAATAGAAAAATAATTTGTGCTCATTCTGTCTCCTACCAGACAAGTTTTTATCTCATTCCTCAGATGATAAATCTTTCTGTGTTCTGAGAGACAGGTACGAAAATATGAGTGGCTTTAGCATTTTTTACTCTTCTCTTTTTATCTCTTTTTAAAATTCTCTTTTTTTTCCTCTGTTGGTTCAACTTTTGAGAGACCAGCTCCTAAGATCAGCTTCAAAGACATGTGCTTGAGGTTGTGGTCAGTGTCTTGTGTGACCCTACCTTGGTGGTGCTGCTACATCTGCTCTAATTCCCACAGGCTCAGTTCTGCTGTGAATCTTCCAGGTGACCATAGCTGCACACTACTGCTTTGGTCCCCACAGCCCCAGGGCAGAGGACACCTTCTCTCCATCACCACTTTCTTCAGATAAACCTAAATTTGGATCCCAGTTTATACAAATCATTTGCCTTCCCTGATCTTGTCTCAATTTCTTCATCTGTAATATGAGGGATCATAATGTTCGTCCTATTTAACTCAATTTGCTACTGGGAGAATAAAATAAGATGAGTTCTCTCTCTGGTGTTTTACAAACTGTAAAGTGCTATGAAGAAGTAAAGGAGATGAAGAAAGCTAAACAACTAGAAGAGAGGACTCATGTTAAGATCTATTTAAAAGAAAAGAAAGTACATTTCTTAAAATAAGAATTTTAAGAAGATTCAAGTAGAGATCGAAAATTATAAGTGAGAAAAAAAACAGTTTTGGGAAATTAAGAAGACAATTTCTAAATTTAAACATTTCAATTGTGGAAGTGAAAAATAGAATGAACACCACTGAAAACTGATTGAATGGTCTGAAAGATAAAGGAAGAGAATAATCCTATAGCACCAAGCCAAAAATACAAGTAAAAAGATTTAAAAACATGGATAAGAAAAGCTAGAATCTATTCAAATAATAGGAGTACCAAATATAGCGAAAATAAGCAGGGAGCAAAGCAATAAAGAAATAATAGAATAAAATCTTATGGACTTTAAAAATAACTTGCATTTTCAGATAGAAAAGACTTACTGAATTCTATACATTGTAATTTAAAAACACAGACCTAGGACTTCCAGTTCTGGAAATGATACAGGAGATACATTTCTCCCCAATTTCCTGCTAAATACAGCTGCAACCCCTAGACATAATGTATCAAACAAATGTAAAAAAAAAACAACAAAAAAAAACTCTTATGAATGATGGAGAGAGAAGGAAGACCAGCTAGGGACCTTGTGACTTAAGGAACAACATGGAAATGAATTCCCTGTGGTTTCTTTCAACCTCCAAATATCCCAGACTGGGCACTAGAGAAGCCCACAACTAGGAAATGCTAATAGGCACAGACTGGTCTCCATAGCCAAGGGAATGGGAAAGGGCAGCCTAATGAGACAGAAGCCTTTGTGACAACACCCACCTTATTCCAGCCAAACACCACAGAAAAATAACACGCCACACTCCCACCCTCCCGCCCCTGCCGGTACAGGCTAGGTTAAGTGGGGAACTTAGGCTTCCACCCATGCCCTAAAGTAACAAGACACACCTCCCGCTCCACACCAAGGTGGTGATAGCAGAGGCTGAGTGGTGAACTTGGACATCCATTCCCACCCAGGGGTAATGAGGCAGTGTTCCCGTTCCCACCAGTACAGCATCAGTTGAGGCCTGCTAAAATAGAAAATTCAAATAGGATCCAGAATCTCATAACATAATATCCAACATTTCCATCATATCAAGAAACAAAAATTTCACCTTGAGCGAGAAAATGACAATCAAAAGATGGCAAAATGGACAAGCTATAGATGTTGGAATTATCTGACAATGCTTTTTTAAAAAGCAGCCTCATAAAAATGCTTCAACAAGCAATTATGAATTCTCTTGAAAGAAATGAAAACAGAGAAAGTATCAGCAAAGAAATAGAAGTTATAAAAATAACCAAATAGACATTACAGGATTGGGACACACAACTAGAGAAGTTAAAAGCTCCCTGGATAGGTTTACTAGAGATAACAGGACAAAAACAGTGAACTCGCCCAGCCGGCGTGGCTCAGTAGTTGAGCATCGACCTATGAACCAGGAGGTCACGGTTTGATTCCTGGTCAGGGCACATGCTCAACTTGCGGGCTCGATCCCCAGTGGGAGGCATGCAGGAGGCAGCTGATCAATGATTCTCTCTCATCAATGATGTTTCTTTCTCTTTCTCCTTCTCCCTTCCCCTCTGAAGACCCTGCTGAAATTTCTCTACTGTAAGAATACAGAGAAAATGGTCTGAGCTTCCAGACAATGTGAATAACTTACCTATGAAGGGAGGAGAACCCTCCATAATGATTTTGTGGACTCCATAAACAGTCCTTGTTAAAAATGTACTGAGACCTAATATTGGTAGACACTGTTCTAAGCAGTGTGTGCTATTTCATATTAACAAGTCTATGAGGTACATATTATTAGTATCCCCACTTTATAGATAAGGAAACTAAGGCTAACTTTCCAAGGCCACTTAATTAGCAGAGCTTAGATTCAAACCCAGGTTGCCTAAAGAAAGAAACTAAAGAATGCGTACCCGTTAGCTAACTGAATAGGGGAGTTCCCAGGCAGAGAGAACAGCCCCTGGGAAGGTTCTGAGGATGGGAAGGAACACCTACTATATACTGGCTTTTTAATATATACTATTAAGTACCACAAAACTCCAACAGGCAGGTATTAGGGTGGCCATTTTGCAGATGAAAAGATTCAGCCAAGTTCAGTTAATTGCTCAACATAACCCAACTCGTAGGTGATGGAGCCAGAATTTAAATCTGGGTCAGCCACCATCCCCCTTTTAGATCAACAGGCCGGAAAGGCTTTTAGAATGTATTTCCCATGGTGGTTGTCTTTGCCACCCCAATAGTTTCCCTGTTGTGACCCAGCAATTAAAACCTTAAAGAGAAAGGGATCAGCCACCTTTCTGCGTGTTTTTGGTCAAGCCTTCCCTGGGTCTGAGTGTCTTCATCTGTAAAACAGAGAATCCGGCTGCATCGGTGTTTTTCTAACTTGGCAGCGGGGAGACCAGTGGAGTCTTCTATTCATTTCACATCCTATTAAACAGAAATCCCATGTAGAAGACAGGTCAAGGCAGAGCAAAGCTGACCGGAGGAAACCAGGGGGTGCAGGGTTGGTGCTAGCTGGACCCTCTTCAGCTGAAACGCTCTCTTGCAGCACTACATTCCGGAACTAGTGCGTGGAGAGGCCCTGGGCACAGGGGAGGGTCTTAGAGGCATTCTCTCCCATCTTCCGTGTAGGCTAGGGAGGGAGATGGATGGCCTAGATTTTCTTAAAAACAAGGCTGTATTCATGTTTCGTTACTACGTACTGTGAGCTGCAACATTGTGTTTAGTCTTGTCTTTGAATCAGAGGGATGTTCTGGGAAGGGTTTGGGCTGTGGAGTCAGACGTGGCTTGAATTCCAGCTCTCTCCCCTTTGCTAGCTTTGTGACCTTGGACAGCTAGTGTAACCTTTCCGTTTTCTTATAGTAACAAAGAGATAATACTGCCCTGGAAGGGTGTTGTGAGGATTAAATTAAATAATAAGGACAAAGTACCTAGTGTGTGAGCAGGGTGCTGTGTAGACTGTTCTCAAAAGGCAGCTATTGTTATGACTTGGAAACTGACATCTGGACACTTTGCCTCTTTTTTTTTTTTTTTTTCAATTTGTAGAACTTAGGTCTTTTTTCTTTTTTTATGCAGATTGATTGACATGGAAAGAAATGATACTTTTTGCAAAGGAATGATGAAGTACCATAAATATAAGGAAGTGAATTATGAAAATCCACTTACTTATTGAACTGGAGAAATGAGGTATTTTCATAATGTGAGCCCTGATTAATGCCTGCTGTACATACCGAGTAGCTTGAAACCCAACAGCAAGAGTGTTCACACAATAATCCATTATGAAAACATACATTATTTTTTCAAAAATAAAAGATGCCTTTAAGATCCTAGTATTGACAGACAAGGATAATCTGACTTTACAGACTTCCTGTCTTAAAGTCAGTGACGTTTTGTGCATCATCATGTAGTTCAGACATCGCCTACACTTCCAGAGTCTAGGCGATCTGGGAGCATGTTTTACTAGGGGCTAAAGTCATGGCAGATTTCCTATAATGGACTGTGAATTCCTGCCACTTCCCATGAAGCTTAATGGGAGAGCATCTCAGAGCATATGGTACTTTTGTCAACTGATACTAATGTGTCCATTAGTGTGGCTCCAGAGGGAATTTTGGTCTATGCCTAGAGAATGGTCACTTGAAGAACAGAAATAGCTACTTATATCCCCACCTCTCCCACAACTCTGTCCTCTGTTCAGCCTCCCCTCTCCTTTCAGTTCTACCAGGAAGAGACATGAGAGGTCTGCCATTAATAGCAGCTGCACTGTCCACACCTGAACCACAACCCCTTCAGGCACACCACCTGGATGCCCTTCAAAGTCCTAATGCAGATACCTCACTCAACCCTCACAGTACTCCTCTGAGCTATTTATTATTATCCCATTTCACAGATGAGGAAAACAGAAACACGCAACGGTTCAACTGTGTGGAGATCAGAGGTAAACGGCAGGACTGTGCTTCGTCCAATGCAATGGCTTATCTCCATGCTGGATGTGTAGAGGCATCTACTTGGTTTGATTGGGTTCTATGAATTGCTCTTCTTTGATTGTCCAAATCAAGATGTGGCCCAAAATAAGTATATGCAAATTTATTCACTCAAATAACATTGACTGGGATCCCATGGGGAAGGCTATAAGGGGATCCTGGGCTATGAGGGGGTGTGCGCGTGTCCTGAGAAGTATAAGGGTTTTGTAGCACATGGATGTAGGAACATCCTGGTCTTAGTAAGTGCTCATTAAGTGCTAGTTGTTATTAGTGAGAGGTGCTATGGAGGACACAGGGAGGAATCAGACATGGTCCTGACCCTTAAAAGACTCTAAATTGTAAATGCTATATGGCCATCTAAAAAAATAATGAAAGAGCTGAATCCCTATCTTACTTCCTATATCTTACTCTTTATTCCTAAAAAAAAATTCAAATAAATAAAATATTTAAGTGGCAAAATCATAAAAGTACTAGAAGAAAATTCGGAATAATTTAATCTTGGAGCAGAGAATGTCATAAGCATTAATTAGAAGATTAATAGATATTATTACATAAAAATAAATATCCTTCATGGGGGAAAAACACTATAAACATAGTCAAAAGATACATAAAAACTAGAAAGAATTTTTGCTATACATATGGCAAATAAATGGATAATATCCTTATGCTATATAAACTTTCTAAAAATCAATGATAAAAGACCAACAGCTGAGTAGAAAACTAGGCAAAAGATAAGAATAGATAAATTATAGTAAAGCAATTATAAATGGCTCTAAACATCTACAGAAATGCCCAACCTCGTTCATCAGAGAAATTCAAATAAAGGCAACATTGAGATATCATTTGTTGCCTATTAGAACATCAAAGATTAAAAAGTTTCACAATGCACTGTGTTGTGGAAGATGTGGGGAAACAAACTTTTATACTTTGTTGGTGAGATTGTAAATTGGTACAATCTCTATGAAGGGCAATTTGACAATGTCTAAGAAAAGTTTTTAAATGTGTACCAATAGCAAAACACTTTAAACAACTTGAGCCCTAGCCGGTTTGGCTCAGTGGATAGAGCATCGGCTGCGGACCAAAAGGTCCAGGGTTCAATTCCAGTCAAGGGCATGTACCTAGGTTGCAGGCTCCTTCCCGGCCCAGCCCTGGTTGGGGGCTCGTGCAGGAGGCAACTAATCAATGTGTTTCTTTCACATCGATATTTCTCTCTTTTCCTCTCTCTTCCACTCTCTCTAAAAATCATTGGAAAAATATCCTCGGGTGAGGATTTTATAAAATAAGTAAATAAATAAGCAACTTGAATGTCCATCATGAAAGAACAGATAGATTATGGCATATCCATTTAATGGAAAGCCATGTAATGATGAAAAAGAAAACCCTTTGAGTACTACTGATTGAGAACAATTTTCATGCTACTGCATATTAAAAAATTTTTTAAAGCAAGGCACAGAATCATGAATATAATATGCCACCACTTACATTTTTAAAGAGGGAAAGAGCCCTAGCTGGTTTGGTGGATAGAGCGTTGGCCCACGGACTGAAGGGTTGTGGGTTCGATTTCGGTCAAGGGCATGTACCTCAGTTGCAGGCTCGCTCTCCGGCCCAATCAATGTGTCTCTCTCACATCAATGGGGATCATGGTCCTGCCATTTACCTCTGATCTCACATCTTTCTGTCTTTCCCCCTCCCTTGCACTCTCTCTAAAAATCAATGGAAAAATATCCCAGGTAAGGATTAATGAAAAATAATAAAATAAATAAATACATTTTTTTAAAAGGGAAGGAAATAGTTCTTTAAGAATACACATGAACTGATAATAGTGCTGACTCAGGGACTAGAACTAGAAGGTTGAAGAATAGGAATGAAAGTTAGACTTTTCACATATATCCTTAGTATCTTCTGAGTTTTTAACTGAGTAATAGTATTAAATATTTTTTAACTTGAATGTTGAAAAAAATCTTTTAACCCAGAAATTCCAGTCCTAGGAATGAACCCTATAGATGTATTTACATATATGTTCCATATGTACAAAGATACTCATTGCAGTGTTTTATATAATGGCAAAAGATTGGAAACATTCTAAATGCTCACTAACAGGGTAGGGCTTAATAAATTATAGTACAGCCATACAAAGAATAAAAAGAAGGGGATGAGCTAGAAGAGGTCAATGGGGGAAAGGGGACATACGTAATCCTTTCAACAATAAAGATTTTAAAAAGAAGAATATTCATTAAAAAGAATTTTAAAAAGTTGGTAGAACTATTTAGAGTAATAGAGAATAATCTTAAACAGTTTTGAATGAAAAAAGACTACATGTACAACAGCCTATATTGTGTGCTTATAGTATGCTTTATATTGCTATACAAAACTCTAAGCTATTTCTGGAAAAATATACAAACTGCTAATATTGGTTGCTAGGGGGTAGAGGGGTTGGGGGAGAGACAGACATGGGGAGACAACTTCCTTTTCACTGTATAGCCCTTTGTAGCTTTTGAATGTTTTACCCTGTGCAAATATTAACTAATCAACAACAACAAAATTTAGACACATTATGTTAAAAAAAAATAGGGGATTTTGTGTATTGAGCTGAAATTTGCCTCCCTGTGGGTTCCGCCTGTTGATTCAGGTTCTATCATTAGGGTCACATGTAAACTAGGTTTAACTCCTCTCCTACTTCAGTGGTTCTCAACCTGTGGGTCTCGACCCCTTTGGCGGTCGAACGACCCTTTCACAGGGGTCACCTAAGACCATCCTGCATATCAGATATTTACATTACGATTCATAACAGTAGCAACATTACAGTTATGAAGTAGCAACAAAAATAATTTTATGGTTGGGTCACAACATGAGAAACTGTATTTAAAGGGCCAGAAGGTTGAGAACCACTGCACTAGATGCTCTTGAGATATTTGAATGCTCTGAGTCTTCATTTATCCAGCCAAGCTCCATCAGAGTTCCAAACTGCTTGCTGTAGGAGAGGTCCTTCCTTAACCTGGTCTCCATCTTTGGACCCTCTCAGATCCCGGGATTTCTTGGAAAGAGCATTACCTAACGCTGAGCAGGCTGCTGTCTCCCTGCATTGCCACAAAGGCCTTCTCCCTTCTGGGATTTCTGCCTCGGATGGGGAGGAGTTAGGCCAGTGGGAAGTGGTGGGAACACATCCTCCCTAAGGAACCCCTGCCTCCAAACAACTGAGGCCGGGCTACCTGGATGCTTTTCCTTCTTCTGGGAGGTCATCCTGGGCCTCGCTATATTTTATCTGCAGCAGAATCTGGATTTAGAGTGGCTGAAGGAGGGCATGGATTGGAGCACAGGGTGACCTGCTTGGAAACATAATTTCAGAAAACATTTAAGAATGTGAGATGCCAAGGGGGTTCAGTGATGAGAGACTGTCCTCATGAAAGCAGCCCCAGGGGTACTGGGGGAGAGCAAGATGAACCTACTGGCTAAAGATGTGCTCGCCCATACTGGACTGTCCTTGCCCACGGTGGCTCCGCATCAATGATAAGGAAGTCTTCCAGCTACTCTGGGACGGCAAGGGGCCTCCATGTCCTCTCCAAGCACTTCTGCTCCGGATACCATCATGAATGTACCTGAGCCCTCTTGGGCCTTCCTTTTCTTTTAAATATAATACTTATTTCTTCTGATTATAAAGAGACTATATATCCATGGTGTAAAAATTAGAAAATACGGAAATGTTTAGAAAAGAAACCCATAATCTTACCACATACCACCATTTTTTTCTGTTTATATTTAGTTGTTTGTTTGTTTGTTTTATAAAATTGACTGTCTGACATACAGGTTTGTATTCTATTCTGTTGACTGAATATTTTAGCTTAATGCTTTTCCATGTTAACTGTTTTCAAAAGCATGACTGGTCATGCTTCAAAATGCTCTTCCCTGAAGATGCACTGTAATTTACTTAATCATTCACCTATTTTTAGACACTTTATTTCCCATTTTCCCCAAATAATGCTACGATCAACATCTTTGTACATAAAGCAACATCTGCCTTCCTGATTATGTTTTAGAATAAATTTCTAAAAGTGGAATTCCCAAGTCAAAGTGCTCTTGACACATAACTGTTAAATTGCATCCCAGGAAGAATATACCCATTTACTGTGCATATGCAGGTACCCATTTCACCTCACCTTTGCCAAACTGGGCCTTACCTCTCTCTCTCTCTCTCTCTCTCTCACACACACACACACACACACACACACACACTTTACTAATTTTATAGGTAATAAAATGATACCTCGTTACTTTTTAAAATGTGTTTGCATTTATTTGATTGCAAGGGAAGTAACTGTGTTTTCATGTGCTTATCAATATTTAAAATTCTTATTCTATGAATCCTTAGTTTAAGTTTGTGTTGCTATGTAAATGTTGCTCAGATTTCAGGCGAGTTGTATAAAGTGCCTGCCCAATATTATTGCTGTCAGAACCTAAGTCAATCAAGCCGCATTTTGATTATGAATATTGTTTTTATATAAGCACCTCTAACACGCACTTGCTTCTCTCCTGGAGCAGCAGTACCAAACAAACAAAAGGCGTCTAAACAACGACTTGTTTATTTAAACACACAGACTTCGTTGCCCTCCATTATCTTACACGAGGCTAATTGAGCTCAACAGGCTCCTGACGTGGAATATCAGCGTTACTGAAAATGAATCCTCATGTTTAGTAGTAGGTGCTCTCTGTAGTAATCAGAATAATCGTGTTCCATGGTTCTGAAAAGGCAAGGATTCTTTCTATCTCACTGTGTGGGGGTGAGACCAGGAGAGGAGGCCGGAGCTGAGAGTTGAAATGCCTGGATCCTCGTCCCAGCTCCGTCTCCAACTCTCGCCTCACCTGTCCTGGATCTTGAAGCAGGTGCTAGACAACTTGAGGACATCCCCCTCCCCTTACAGATAAGGAGGTCAAGGTTCTGAGAGCAGAGACATTTAGCCAAGCTGATAGGTTTCTTTTCCATGGGAAACGACTATCTTGAGAAGAGAGAAGAACAGGCTCTTGACCTGCATGGCTGGTGAGAGAGAGCAGAAGTGGCACTAGAACAGCAGTGGATGGAACTATGCATTTGCTCACCCACCGAGGGGCCCACGTGAGGACCCCCGAGGTTTCTTCCCAGCTCTGATACAATGTGAGCCATTGCCGGGAAAGTTATCCTTGTCTCCTGGGCACAGACTGAGTCCCAGGGTGGGCTGGTTGAATACAGCTACTCACCATGACCAGAACAACAAATGGAAGTTTCTGCTTGTCTCCTGGTAGGCCACCCTCACTAACTGTCCTAGAACTTTACATCTGGACCTAAAGAGAACCTGCCCAACAAACCCAGAAAAGCATGGGGCCCTCCTCCCACGGGCCTTCATCTCCTGCCGGGGCTGCTGCAACAGAAGCAGCGTCCCTTCGTGAGGATGTGCTCCTCGGAGGGCGGGCGGCTGTATTTCAAACGCTCCAGGGGCTGTTCGTTCTGCAGTGGACAACTGCAGGTACCCTCTGTTACAGACAGGCCTTGCTTCAGAGAAGGGTAACCAGGCATATGAGGGCAGATGAGGCCTGTTTTCAACCCTCTGGAGGCCCAAGACAGAAACAGAGCTGGAATCCATGGAAGGAGGAATTTTAGGAGTCAAGTCAGGTTTCGATGTTCCCCAGTGCCTGTTCCTTGATGGGATACATAGAAAGGGTAGTGTCTTGCTCCCTGAGCTTGGTGCTCCGACACTAATAGCAAGACTCTGAGGGTGGGGGCTAGGCTAGGGTTCCTCCTCTCCTAGACTGGCAAGGGTGGTGGTGCCTGACTTTACAACCGATGAGAGCAAAACTGGGTCCCATCAAAACTGGGCCCCATCAAATGTCATGTTGGTAGACACAACACAGTATTAACTGTAGAGAGCGGCAACTTGATCTGTATCCAGTTGTACTCAAACCTGAATCCCCAAGAATCCTTGAGTCCAGTATTTCCTTGCCTTATATTTCCAATACCAGTTTTATCAATGCTATCCCGAAGATGCCTTGCTGGCCATTCCCTCTTTTCCATCACACTGCTGTTACCCTGATAAAGGTCCTCATTACTGCTTGCCTGAGACTCTAAAACAATTTCCTAACTGTTTTTCCCACTTCCCATCTCACCTGCCCAAGCTAGCAGTGCCTACCAAAACACAGCTCTAACACAGCTCTAACTGTATCATACCTGCCCCAGACCTTTTAGTAAGTCACTTATTCATTCACTCGCATTCATTCATTCAACAAATACTATGTGTGCTGGGATATACAATGGTAAATAAAGCAGATATTTTTGTGATCTCATGATGCTTATAGTCCGTTGTCCACTGAATGATCTGGCACTCAGTGACCCTCCACAATATGGTCCAATTCACCAAACTGATCCTCTCCCCTATCACCTCGTTATGCCTCATGCTCTGGGCACCCCAAACCACTCAGGTGTCTTGAATGTGGCCCACATATTCCAGTCTCCCTGGTCATGACAATGCTGGCCCCTCTTCTTAGAATCTGCTTCCCTCCCTGTTTCACATGTGTCTAAATCTTATCTATCATTCTAGATCAGAGTAATATCACATTTTCCATGAACTCTTCTTGATTCTCTCCATGCATCGCCCAACCACAGTGAATATAATCTACTCCTTCCCTGACTCATTCCCATCTTCTGGCACTTTAGTTGTTCACCTGTGAAGTCTACTTGTATAGCACCTCCTAGGCCAGGGCTCTGGAAGGTCAGAGTCCATAGCAGGTGAACTGGGCCTGAGGACCCAGGCACTGGTGCTTTTTAGACTCCCAATTTGGTTTATTCTGCCTCCTTCTCCTCCTGTCCATGGTCAGAGCTCCAAATGGCATCAAAGGAAGTTCACAGAGACCATGTTTTCTGGAAACAAGTGGAAAGAGGGCCTGCTCTAAAGCCAAGAAAGGAAGTAAGTAGCAGGACTGTCAGGCACAAGCCTTTACTCTGCTAGTGATTCCAAGGGGATGTCATAAAAGGCCAATTAGCTTCCACTTGGTTCTCTCTCTTAGGATATTTGTCATGGAACTCAGCCACCAGGCCGTGAGAAATCTCAGGCCACATGAGGAGGAACCAAGGTCCCTAGTCTCTAACCTAACTAAACTCCCAGCTGACAGCCAACACTGCTTGCCAGCTATCTTGAAAGTGGCTCCTCAGCCCTCTGTCGAGCCATCCAGCTGATATCCCGTGGAGCACATGAGCCTTTCCTGCTGAGCCGGGTCCAAATGGCAGAGTTGGAAACAAGATATCTGATATTTACTGTTTGAAGCCACTATGTTCTGGGCTGGCTTTTTATACAGCAATGGAAAACCAGAACTCCTTCATCTCACAGATGAGGAAGCTGTGCTTCAGGGAGCTGAAGTGACCCTGCTCTCCGATGGTTTCTGATTAGTCCATAGCAGTGATCCATGCTCAGAAAGATCACTGACCTTTACACTCTCTGAGACGCAAGTTTACCAATCAGGCAAATACCCCAAATCTCATTTACAGTGATAGCAATAATTTCTTAACTATTTATTTATTCTTTTGAATATCTTCATTTTGATTCGCCGTTTAACATCTAATTCTAAAAATCTTTCAGAATTTAAGTTAGTGTGTTACTTGGACACGAGTGGTCCAGATCAGTTGAAGTACAAGATGTGGATAATGTTAACATTTGCCAGAAAGGACTGGCTCTGGGGCAACCCCCAGAGAAAGGTTTTTTTAAAAATATTTCATCACACGTTAACTTCATGAAGAGTTGTGGTTATTTTTCTTCACATGAGTAACATGCCTCTAAGAAACACAAATGATGAAAGCCTGTTTTTTCTTAAGAGGTTAGAGTTTAACCCAAAACTCAAGGATTTTTGTCTACAACATTCATATATCACATCCTTCAATTCAGCTGGTTTTCTGACACCAACCCAGAAACCTAGAATCCTAGTCTTTGCTCTTCCTCTGGCTAACTTGGAGATTTTTAGGAATGTTAGTTAAATTCATGGGTCCTGTTTCCACATTTATAGAACAGGGGGATTTGACCTGCATGTAAAGTAGCTGCCTCTCCAACATATGAATATTTTCTATCTGCTTTGCCTGCCTCACAAGGTGTCTGTGTAGAGATACTATATAAGGAAGCACACTCTACAATTCAAGGGACGGTCATCACCACCATCATAACCCAGCCCCAGCCCCAGAGCCAGGTCAGCCCCTCTGAAGGGAACCCTGCAGCAACACCAATGGTGCCGATGGAGTGAGAGAAGGCCAGGGGCGCTGTCTCTCTTGGTCTCCTTACCAAAATTCTCTCCATGCCTACAGTGCTCACTTCCATCAGCTTTCCCCGTATGGAACCTAGGGCAGCACAGCCTGAGATAGGTGTCTAGTGATACGGAGTTAGGTGACAAAACTATAAAGACTTGCAAAGAAATGATCATTCTAAAGTCAGGAGAGTGATGACTTTCAGAGGAATGGAGTTGAGACTGCCCACGGAGGGGCTGCTGGGTTGGCTGACCTAGAGTACAAGAATTCATTATATATAACCCTTATAAGAACTCTTTAAAAAAAACACGTTTGTGTACAGTTTTCTGTTTCTAGGTGTGATTTCGTGATGAAAAGAGGTTAAAACAGAAGCTAGACAAAAACAGTACACACTAATGATTTCATTTAACAAAGTTCAAAAACGAATCTGTGTGTTAGAGGTCAAGTTAGTAGTGACCCTTGGGTAGGGCTAGTGTCTGGAAGGAGACACGAGAGGGCTTCTGGGTAACGTTCTGTTGTTCATCTGGTTGCTGGTCACATGGGTGAGTTCACTTTGTGAAAATGCATGAGAGAGAATTCATCTGTTATGTGTTAATGCCACTGTTATTTTGGATTGTCTGTTATTTGCAGCTGAACCTAATCCCAAATCCCGTGATGACTTAATTGCAGTGTCCTCTCTCCGCCACTGTCACTGTGATGCTGCCTGCCCTGTGGGACCTTAACGACCGAGCACAGCACCCTCTCCTCTCCGGGAACCAGAGGACCCTGAGCACGGAGCCTCCTCCTGCCTCTGAGTCTCCCAGTCATTCCACGAGTACTTACCGAGCCCCGACTTCCAGACTTATAGAGAGGAGTCCCATAGGCGCCTTCCTCATGGACTCAGGAGTTAGGAGGAAGAGATGTGAAATTATGTTACACTGTGGTGTCCAAAGACCCCGATATTAAGGGGCACATTAGAAATTCCTTTGACTTTAGAGCTAGGAAAGTAATTTGTCTCTTTTGACAAATGGACATGCTTCCCTTATCAGTTAATGAAAGCTATCTGATTCACCACACATTATTTTTTGCCCATGCTGCCAAGAAAATCAGAGTCACGTATTGTGCTAAATGACAGCAACTTCTTCTGGCTGATAGCAACAAATCCTACAGCTTCACAATCCAGCCTGCCAACTTCCACGTCTCTGTTTTCTACTCCACACTCTCTCCTAAATTTCTGACCACTTAAACTCCCCAGTAGGACCCACAAAACTTCACAAGCTGACTGCAAGCACACCTTCTTGCCTTCTCTCTCACCGCTCACACAAACACCTTCTCTGCTGGTCACAAAGATTTCCTTGTCATTTCTCAAATGCAGTTTGCATTTTAGACTGTAAGCACTTTCCTTTAAAAAATAAAAATAAAACACAGCTAGCCCTAGCTGGTTTGGCTCATCGGATAGAGCGTCGGCCTGTGGACTGAAGGGTCCCAGGTTCGATTCCGGTCAAGGGCATGTACCTGGATTGCGGGCACATCCCAGTAGGGGGCATGCAAGAGGCAGCTGAATCGATGTTTCTCTCTATCCCTTTCCCTTCCTCTCTGTAAAAAATCAATAAAATATATTTTTAAAAAATAAAGCACAGCTTTACTGAGGTATAATTTACATATCATGAAAGTCACTCATGGTAAGTGTTCCTTCAGTGCTTTTGAACGGGCCATGTTTGCCCTCCTTCTTCACTGAGTGATTTCCTATTCTTCCAGGCCCAGGAGATGCCACCTCCTCTGCAAAGTCACACCCAACAAACCCAGAGGACAGTTTTCCCTTCTGTAGAAGTTCATGTTTGCCTCCATTACGGCATTTAGCATAGTACATTCTTAACATCTGTTGATGTTTATATTGTGTCCACTAGAATGTCCAGCTTCCTATGTGGGTAGACACATAGAGGGCACGCTACGTGCCTACCCACCCACTACACTGTCTTTCAGAACATTAACCATTGCCGAAAAGTAGTCAAGCTGCCCGGAGGAAGCTGCTTGTCCCAGCACTGCATAGCCTAGGGCCACCATAACCACAGGAGCTCTCTGAAGAATCAAGTAGATGCCTCCTGCTTGAGTTTGTCAGAATGCCTAACTGCCCCTGACCGCTAACTCCAGGCAGGGGTTATAAGAGAGTTTAAGACCTCAGGACAGGATTTGGGTGAAAACCTGACATAGAATGGCTTCTGAGGAACATCAGCGGTGCCAACAATATAGCATATTTCACTGGATCTAAGGCACCATCTGTGGTAATCGCCGAGGTAAAAAAGATGTGCTTCTTAGTCTTTGGAGTGTGGTACATGACTTACTCAATACCTCAAGGAAAAGCAAGGAGAAAGGCAGGATGGAAAACTGTAAATACCCTCAACTTTGAAAGGTTATAGCGTTCCCACTGTGTCCCCACCCCTGCCTTGAGGATTTTAAAATTGAAAAAAAAAAGCACTAAACTAGAAACTAAATATAAAGACGTCTAGCAAAGTTCTGATTTTTCCTATGAGAACCACTTTAATGATTTTTGGGAAACATCAGGTATTAAAATTTTTTCCATACTAAGATAATGTTGGTGTGTGGCCCTGCCTTGCTGGTGCCCTGGGAGTGTGTTTATTGTCCCTACAGTAGGTCATCTGCCCTGGGACTCAGCCCATTCCAGCAGTCCACGGCCGAGCATCTGTAAATTGGCGGCCTGGAGCACAACACCAACCTCTGCCTCAGTTTCCTACACCTGCTGCAATTACTTTATTTATAGAAACACAGAATGGGGCAGGGGTGGGCTGGAGGGGGCCAATGGGAGGAAAAGGGAGACATATGTAATATTTTCAACAATAAAGAATTATTTTTTTTAAAAAAAGAGAGAAGCACAGAATGACTAGTCCAGTGGGTCTCAAACTTGAGCATGCATCAGAACCACCAGGAGGGCTTGTTAAAAGACAGGTTGCTGGACCCCACCCCAGAGTCTCTGATGCAGTAGGAATTTGCATTTCTAGCAAGTTCCCAGATGCTGCTGATGTTGCTTGGTTCAGGGACCACACATTTAGAACCTCCGACCTCGTCTAAACTACTCATTTTACAGACAAGAAACTGGAGCACGGAGAGAGGAGGGGCTTGCCAAAGATCACACACTATGATTATGGTGAGGTTGCACCTGGACCTAAGTCCCTTCTCATCTTGCCTCACCATGTGGCCCCCCCTCAGGTAGCTACATTAGTTGCCAACCCAGAGAGGAGCAATAAAGGGTCTGATAAGTACTTCGTGCCTACAAAATGTTAATTTTATATTTTAAATATAGTTGCTATATTTAATGAGACTCCTTGGCTCAGTAGGTTTATTAGTGACACAAACCCATCCAATCTAAGCTGTAATTTCTGTTTGCTTTTCAAATTGATTTCTCCTTCCTCACTCTTTCTTTCTGTCTGTCCTTTTTCTCTCTACCTACATTCTTCAGAGCAATTTGCAGTAAGATTTCCCCAAAGACCAACATGTTTACAAATTCTCTTTTGTCTTGAGTCCAAATGTCTCCTTCACATTTTCCAGTAAAACTCCATCCCGCCAATGCCCCGTCCATTATCACAGAATCAGAGGGGAGACAAGTAGGGCTGGAAGCATGGGTGCACCACCCCAATTCACCGCCATCCGGTGAAAAGACATACATAATCAAAGGCATGCTAGTCTGAAAATCATTTTCTTTGTTTAACAAAGAGTTTCTTAAGTGTCTACTATGTGCAACGGAGCATGCCTTATTAGTCATCGGGGTCTGCCAGTAGAGGGTTTTCCTTTTTGTTGGAGGCTTATCCTGCTTTTAACCGTACCATTATATGTCACAATCCTATTTGTGAGCACCTGGTACTCATCCCAGTCAGTGTTCAGGAACTCAAAAAAATGTACATTGAGTTGAGCTGAGTTTAAGGCTGTTTGGATCCTGCTGATCACTCTTAGGAACCTCCATTCATTCTACCCATTACTTTGTAGCCAGCATACGCTATATTTCCCCCAACCAAAATCAGGCAACTTTATCATAGTACCTGAGTACATATGCTCCTCTACCCAGTATCCCAAAACTAAAGAGATTAGGGGTAACCCACTCTGGGGACAGTCCTGGGGAAATAAAATTGAGTTGTCTAAAACAGAAACCCAGCAATGACTGGAGATGAAAGGAGAGGACCCTGCATCTTAAAGCTCTTGTGGACAGCGATGTGGGAAGATGCCAGAGATAAAGAGTAAGAAATAAAACGTTTGCCCGGCCGGCGTTGCTCAGTGGTTGAGCATCGACCTATGAACCAGGAGGTCACAGTTCGATGCCAGGTTGCAGGCTCAATCCCCAGAGTGGGGCATGTAGGAGGCAGCCAATCAATGATTCTTTCTCATCATTGATATTTCTATCTCTCTCTCCCTCTCCCTTCCTCTCTGAAATCAATAAAAAAAAAATTTAAAAAAAGAAATAAAATTTTGCCAGGAGAGTTATTTTTCAATTGGAAGAAGGTAGAGAATAAAAAAAAGAAAAAGTTTTAAAAAGGGGAGCAGGGAGTTCTCTTGGAGATTTAACATGACCAGGAAGGAGAAAGATCAGAGAAATTCCATAACTTGGGGAACTGAAGTAAAGAAATTGGACTGGGCTTCTGACGGCCTTGAAGACTGCAGTTTCAGACTGGAGTTGGAAGGACAGGGAGTGAAAGAACTGTGCTTCTTTGGGACCGACAGAGCTGAAATAAACAACTCTGGGCAAGTGTAAGAAAAAGTGGATTAGGAAAGGTGGCGTGCAAGATGCAGGACCTGGCAGTGACTATAAAAGCCCAATTCTGTGAGCATCTGTTCTGCCAAAGGGCGTGAAGACAAACTTACAGTCGCCTCTCTGCATCTGATTTTCCTCTCAAGATCTTCCCATTCTTCGGCGAAGCCATATCTGTATTCTAAGCCAGTGCCTCTCAAACTTCAAAGTGCACACAACTCCCCTAGGGGCCTGACGAAAACACAGATTTCAGATTTCAGCACAAGCTCCCCCGCCCATTCTGCTTCAGCAGGTCTGTGGGTAAGGCACATAATTTGCATTTTTCACAAGCTCCGAGGGGATGCTTCTGCTGCTGCTCTGCGGACCACTCTTTGAGTAGCACTGCTCACACAGCCCACCAGGTGGGGAGGCGCCCTCTAGGCCTGCAGGGGCAAAGCCATGGACACCAGGAGGCATCCTCTCCGGAGGAGACTGCCCCCTCACTGCTGAAATGGCCTAAGGGTGACCCACACCACACCTCCCACTCCAGTGATCTTGTCTCCACACCTACGATTCCTTTAGCTGCTTACACATTTTCTCCAGGTCCTTCAGCTCTGGAAGCGATTCTATGAACAGACCCCTGGGACAGAGAACAGCAGACCACTTACACATGTAGGAACTGCCCAGGGTTCGGGAGAGATTTACTCGTGCTGATGTCTGGGACCAGCAAATCGGAGCACTCCCGAGAATAGAGGCGTCTCCCTGTGCTTGCTGCAGCAGGCAATACCCAGAACTTTCCTCAAATGACTTCCCAGCAGGGAGCTCTCTGCCTGCATTTCATCTAAGTACTTCGGCAAAAATCAGAGATCTGAATGCAAAAATCATAAGTATTAGAGATGGAACCAGCCTCCTATCTCACTTAGGACCCATCCCTAAGGGCCAGACTAAGAAAGGCAATTACAATACAAGAACTGAGTCTTTTCACACATGGGATTTAGAGATTTCATACAGTTTGCAACTTGGATTTTCATCTTTCCAACTGCTACCTCCTCCAAATCACAGTTGTGCGTGGCAATTTTAAGCTGTGAATGGAAGCTAGTAAGTTCAGGAAGGAATCCCACGTATAGACCTGGGATACTTGGTCAAAGCTGCTACCAATGTCTCACTCTAAAAACATATGAAGGAACTTTCCCTCAATAGAGTGAAGTTTAATGGTTCCCGATTATTTTCATTCTGAATGGTCTTAATTTTTTCCTGAGGGGTCATGAGAGGGGTGGAATATGTTGAAGAAGCTGTATAAAGCTGATTGAAAAAGATTGTGCATGAATCATGGCGCGGAGGTGGGGAGGGGTGTAAGTGTTCAGAACTCAAATTAATTCACTGCCACAAACATGGTCTGAGCAGTCCCCTGGTGGGGGTGGAGGACACCCAAACTAACATCTGACAATAACATTCCTTCACATCTTTCTTTTTTTTCTTTTTTATTGAGTTCAGAGAGGAAGGAAGAGGGAGAGAGAGATAGAAACATCAATGATGAGAGAGAATCATTGATCGGCTGCTTCCTGCCTGCCCCCTACTGGGGATCGAGCCCTTGACCTGGGTATATGCCCTGACTGGGAATCGAACCTTGACCTCCTAGTTCATAGGTTGATGCTCAACCACTGAGACACACTAGCCGGTCCCGCTTCCCACTCTTGCTACCCTCTGGTGCCTCACCACCTCTTGTTGGTTCCCGTAACCCCACCCACACCTTCTGCAAATAGGTAGATTCTGTTTCCCGCCTGGAACCCAGACCATACTAACCCCTCTCCCACACAGCTCTAACAAGTAAAAATAAACCGAATGCCCAGAGGAACACAGCCTAAAACATCCACAGTCACAAACTCATTGATTTTTCCCTTTTAATAATTAATGTTTGTTTCTCCAGTGCTATGTGCTACGATCCTACCTTGGGCCCTTATTTATCCCTGGCCTGAACTTTTGTGATCGTTTTCTAAGTGGACTCCCATCTCTAAAGCCTCCCAACTCCAATCAATGCTAACCACTGCCTGCTACTGGATTAAATTTTCTGGCACACAATTCTGATCACATGATTCCTGCGATGGCTCCCAAGGGGCTATAGCACAAAGTTCAAAGCCCTTAGCCCAGCATGCAGGTCTCTCACCTGTGTGCTCAGCCTTCCCTGCAACTTCCCTGTGTGGGTCTGTGCTCTCTATTCCTCAGCCCCTCACCAGAACGTATGATCTTCATTTGGTTTACACCATCCACTTAGCCCAGGAAGGTCTTCACTTTGAAAATGCTCACAGACTTTAAGGTCCAGCCCAAATGTTGGCTCTGGCCTAAAGGTTTCCTTACAGAGATAAACAACCACTTGCTCTCCTAAACTCTCACGAGTCTTTCTGACACTTGGCATGCTGAACCTCTCAGTATAGTTATCTGTGTCCATCTTCTCCAACACCCCATTCTAAGCATCTTTCCCAGCCAGACGCTGTCTGGTTCCTGTGGTACCCACAACAATGAGCACAGGACATAGCACAGAGTAGGTCTCAGCAAGTATGTGTCAGATGAATGAATGCATGAATGGATTCAATTAACATCCCCTGGGGACCTAATACTGTGTCTATAGTGTGATTTGACTTTAAAATAATTTGAGCCCAGCTGGTGTGGCTCAGTGGTTGAACATTGACCTATGAACCAGGAGGTAAGGGTTTGATTCCTGGTCAGGGCACATGCCAGGGTTGCAGACTCTGTCCCCAGTATGGGGCGTGCAAGAGTTAGCCAATCCATGATTCTCTCTCATCATTGATGTTTCTATCTCTCTCTCCCTCTCTGAAATAAATATATATACATATATGTTAAAAATCATAATTTGAATGATCAGCTGAACCAGCTGGATAATGTATGCTAAATGTTATATATGAGATGCTGCATGTAAACATATCTGCATATTTGTGTATTTGTATGACTGTCTCTTAATATGAATATACTAGAGGCCCGGTGCATGAAATTCGTGCAAGGGGCTCGGCCCTCGCAGCCGTGACTTTGTTCGGAAGGTCATCCAGAAGGATGTCCAGAATGACGTTTGGCTATCCAGTCTAATTAGCATATTACGCTTTTATTATTATGGATATTATTTTATCATGTCATTTTTAAAAATACATCTTTTGAGGGAAAGTAGAACCACACACATAAGCATCTTTAAAAAACACAACTAAATGTGCAAGGCCCTAGAAGGGGTTTCTGAAGGGCAATTGGATGCACACAGCTTTGAAATGTTCTACTTCTTCCTCATTTCCTATCAGTCAGCCCCATCCAATTTTGTTTAATGAGGCTACTGCAATGTATTTATTTTGGGTGATTGAATTTAGAGAGACATTCATCTAACACACAATTGCTGCCACAAGCTGAATGGCTGAATCATAACAGGCATGATGGCATTAATCTGAGGACAGCTGTTTCTTACCATTTCTAACACACAAAAAGCTCAGACAGGCAGGGGGTTTTGCCTCAGTTGCAAGATGGGGCTGATAGGATCTGAAGTAGAAATGCTTGCTCCTGGACTGGTGAAGCAGCCAAGCAGGAAAAAAAAAAATGCCCTGGAGGGACTAACCTTTGATTTTAGAACGCTGTTTGTCTGATGTGTGAGAGTTGCTTCTGGTCCTTTGGGATGTCCAAGGAATTCCAGTTATAAGGAGATAACTTCATAAGGACAGCAGAGGTATCTGTGTGGGTAACTAACCTCTTCAGAAGAGCTTACAAATCTGTTTTGGGTAGTTGCAGCTATTAAAGAATAATGATAACAGTAATGGCTCACACCTGCATGGCACCGTTATAATTGACAGCATGGTTTCACATTCACCATCTCAGGCAAGCAGGCAAGTTAAGCTGGAGTGTGGTATACACCTGGCAGGCACCCAGGTGCCCAGTGCTCGGGGACATACCAAGCATGATTTCCAGGGAACTGGGAAGCCCCTTCCCAAAGAAATCTCCACTGACACTGGCTTGCTGCCGATGCCCAAAATCCACCACGAAAGCTTCGCTTCTTGGAACTCAGGCACTTTTACTGTTAAAAGCAGAAATGTCCATGGGAATAAGCATATAGCCAACTCTGTAACTCATTTACACCTCAATACGAATGCGCTCTCAGCACCTTCTCAGCAGAACAGCTGGCTAAGGTTTAAGCAGATCACACAAGCAGTAAGAGAGTAAAAGGAGGTTAAGGGCCTAACAAATAGACATTGCTAGCGCTCTTCGCTTGCTACAGCTTTTGAGGTAGCAGGAAACATGCAGAGTGGTGTTAATTCAACATAGGATTTTAACATAACTAAGAGCTACAGAATAACCTGCCACCTACAACTATTTATCTTCTGAAGGTAACAAAAATGTTACAAGAATTAAATTTTGAAAAGGCGGAAGTTTGAGTCACAGTGCTTCCTAATATCAACAATACTCTTTCATTTATCTGTCCCCATTCATTTTTCTGACCCCCTCCTAGAGAAAGTGAGGGGAGGGGAGGGGAGGGGAGGGGAGGGAATGTGGGCAAAGAGTGCTTGTTTGACGGGGACCCTGGTAAGAGGGTGTCACACTCTCGCAGCCTGACTTTCTCTTACGTGGTATTATTGTGAGCTCCTCAGAGACCTGCCCCCTCTCCCAACCCTGGTGGTCTCTCGTTTGAGGATCCCTGAACCTGAGCAAAAAACATTCTAGTTCGGCAGAAGCTTCCACCCCAAGCCCCAGAAATCAATCACTGCAGCCCTCATCCAGCTTCCCCTCCACTGGGGAGCAATGCACTACCTATTAAACCGATCTCAGGGGCTTCCCACAGGGGCTCTCCCCGGCTGAGGCCCATATCTGCTCCTGGAGCATTCTTCACCTGAATAAATTCTGGGAGTGTTGGCCAATCCAGAGGCAGCAGCAACCTTCTTTGCTCTGCTGCCAAAGCATTAGCCAGCCCTGCTCGCGTTCCATAAATTTCCGGACGGGAGTCAAACCCAGTTCCCAGGGTTCCCAACTGCAGGAGACACAGCTCAAGCTCTGAGTGGTCCTGTTTCAGTGAGATGAGGTGGGCGCCCATATCCCTCAGCCCTCTTAGCACACTCACTGCCCCTCCAAAGCAATGCTCTCCAAAAGTCTCCAACAGTGACTTTAGAGTGCGAGTCATGTAACCACTTTTCTGCTCAATTCATATTGTAAGTTCTTCTAGCAGGCCTGTTCCACAGCTTTGGGTATGATAGTTATTATGTCTTGATTCTCTATGGGAACTGTCAGTCTAACACTGTTACATTCAATCATGTATTTGGTGAGCAATCATTGAAGCTCTACCTTAGTGTGAATCTTTCCTGTTCCCCACTTCCTTTCTCTTGCTCATTGATTCTGCTCTTCACCTTCCTGCTACCAAATGTTATGATGCAGAATGAATCGTCCTCTCTCTTTCTCTCTTCTTCCCTCTCCACAAAGTCCCAGCTATTACGGTAGATACATGTGAAAAAGTGTTTTCACTTTCTGTACCAGAATGGATAACAAGCCAACTGAGAAAAGTTTAAATGAAAAACCGACAATAAATAATGAAGATAGCCCGGCTCAGTGGTTGGGCGTTGACCTATGAACCAGGAGGTCACGGTTTGATTCCCAGTCAGGGCACATGCCCGGGTTGCAGGCTCGATCCCCAGTGTGGGGCGTGCAAGAGGCAGCCAATTAGTGATTCTCTCTCATCATTGATGTTTATATATCTCTCTCTCCTTCTCCCTTCTTCTCTGAAATCAATAAAAATATATTTAAAAAATAACAAAGACATTGGATGTCAAATTATCTTACAAGCGTAGTAGTTGTTTTTTTTTTAACCCAAAAGCATAGCATGTTGTCTATGTGGACTTGGGTTCTTCAAAGTTCAAGTTGCAAAGTTCTTGCAGAGCTATTGCAAACACACACTCTTTAAAAAGTTGTATTAAACAAGGTGTGTTATGTATTCCTAGTACATAGGGCCTGGGGAAGTAGGAAACAGGCTGATGACAGAGGCCAGTAAGGAATTTAACTATTGCTAAGGAAGCAGCATAGCTATGGAATGCTTTCTGTAGCATATAAATATAGGCACATGAATGGGATAAAATAAAAGCAGGAGTTGTAAAGGAATACCAAGTGCTCTAACACTGCTCTACCAGACAACTGGAGCATCTAACCGGATTTCTGAAATATCAAAGAACAGCTGTCTACTTCGCTAAGTCCTTAAATCCTTATCCCAAATATTTTTCTTAAACAATCATGGTGATCTATAGCTAACCTTCACTTAAGACTTTCTCTATGCTGGACCCTGGACGAAATTATTTATGGTACTTGTTATTTAATTCTGTCCTATGAAGAAGATGGTATTTATTCCCATTTTATAGATGAGGAAAATGAGTCTCAGTGATCAAGGTACTCGTCTTAAGTTGTGTGGGGGAAAGAGGAGGAAGAAAGGATCTAGGAACACAGGGTGGTTGTTTTTCTTACTTACTCAGTGTTAGCCTACAAACAGCAGTATGTGGTGAGTGAGCATCTTCCAGCAAGATAATATGGCAGGGTCGCCACATATGACTGTACCTCTTTGGATTCAGTTTCTCTGTAGCCTTCACCCTCCCCCATCTCTACATGAATAAACCCTCCTTCCTTTCCTTCCACCGTTTTTCCTTCTCCCATAAATATTTATTGAGCACTTACTATGTGCCAAGCATTAAACTGGGTACAAGATTATAATAGGGATTAAGGCTTGGTCCCTGCCCTCAATGATCTTCTAGTCTAGTAGAGAAATCAGACATATCTATATATATAAAACCCTAATATGCAAATAGACTGAACAGCAGAACAACCGAACAACCAGTCGCTATGACGTGTGCTGACCATGTGCGGAACATGGCAGGCATGGACAGCAGGTGGCAGAGTGTGGAACATGGTGGGTGTCAGCCGTGGTGGAATGGTGGAGCAGGTGAGCAGGGGCCACCAGACCAAGACAGGGCACTGGTCGCTGTCATCAAGGTGAGCCTCTAGTGGTTACTGAAAATTCTTTGCTGCCGTGCGCCATGGTCCCACCCAGCACTCGCACCTGCTGCCAGCGCTGGCCCCAATTGCTCTGTGCTGTCAGCAGATGCGAGCAGGGCCAGCGCTGTCAACACATGGGAACAGTAGAGGCAGGAGTGGGGCTGCAGGGGGACAGGGGACTGGGGGCCGCAGCAGGAAGGGCCAGGCGGGGGCATGGAGGATGGGCCAAGACCCGCCCCTGTGCCCACTGCAGCCTCATGGCCCACAGTTCCTTTCAAGGTGCATGAATTCATGCACTGGGCCCCTAGGAAGTATATAATTACAATACTGGGTTGTGAATCCCCCCATGGGGGCAGGTATAGGAGGAACATATGTCACCAGGGAGGATAAATCAGAGAAGGTTTACATGAAAAAAATGAAACCTTTCCTAGTGTTTCCTGTTTGAAATATATTCATCCCCATTCCAACCCAAATTCTATTCCACTGGCATTCTGGTTCATATTAGTCACTTTGGGCTGGTTCTGGGATTGGGTTTGTTATTTTCCTCTCCCACAGCATAGCTAATACAATACTCATGTGGAGTGATTATACTGAACAGAATGTTGACAGGGGCTAGAATGCTGTAGTCCTAGATAGGACTTGAGCATTCGATACCTTCAGCAATTTTAGTTTTCCTCGTAAATTACTAAATTTAGCATCCTGGTTATATATAGTAGCCTTGTGTGCTTAGATCTACCCGTGAGTGCTGACAAGTCAGATTTCTGAGCCTGGCAGGCAAAGGGCCAGACCTGGACCCTGTAAGTCTACTGTGGTAATACCCCATTGCGAAGGCCTTTAAAGAGACAGCCAACTGGCCTTCTCCTGGAGTCATCCAGCCTTTGTTACTGTCACACCATTTCTTTTGGAACACTACAGAAGTAACTGACACCTCCCCCTTTCAATGCAGGGATCCCCTCTATGGCAATGCCTGCCAACAGATAAGTCAGCCCAAAGTCTTTATCCTGCCTGTCTCATTGGAATACTGTACTGCCTTCCCCGTGCTATGTCTCGTTACTACCCTACACACACTGAATTCCAAACTTGATATGTTTACCCATACTGTCCATTTTTCCCCTCCACCTCTCAGCCGTACGTGCCAAATCCAAATCCCATCTTTGATTCAAGACCCAGGTCAGGTGCCCTCTTGTCTCTAACCACTTCTATAATTGCTATTCCATCCCCAAAGCTCCATAGCTCATTCCTATTCATTCACATCTTTTGTTAGGATTCCGGCATAAGAGTGAGGTCTCCAAGAATTCCAGAAATATAAGTCATCTCTCCACTCAGAGCACTCTTCCCAAATAGGAAAAGTTTCCTGGAACATCACATTCATTCAGCCTTTCATTTATTTATTCAGCCATTTGACAAATGCTAGCACTTACTGAGTGCCTCTGTGTGCCAGGCAATGGGATACAGTGGTGAATGAGACTGACAGGGGTTCTACCCTCATGCAGCTTCCAGCCTAGTGGGGAAGACAGAAACAATTAATAAATTATTGAAAGAGAATGAGTTGAATGACCTCAATGGCCAGTGTCACTGAGCTATGAGCCCGATGTCCTCAGTCCCTGGTTGACTAGCCCGTCTTCAGATAATGCTAGGAACAGAGTCACAAATATTTTTCATCTGACTTCCTGTCTCCTAGCTCTAGGCAGACCACCCCTGTTACACAAACAGTTGTCAGAGTTGCCAAAGAATAATATGATTTGTTATACTTAAGCTTTCTTAGTATAATTACATCCCCATTAGCCAAATGATTGTGTTTCATGTTAAAGTTTCCTAATTTCATTCTCAAAGGGTGACATTAACTTCATGCTTTAGGGATTCTTATTGCCAACCTCATTTACCACCTGTGAGAAACAAAAATCTTTGTTTTGCTCACTGCTGTATCCCCAGTGCTACAATGCCTATCACGCAGTAGGTGCTCAATTTATATTCATTGGAGGGATGGGTGGATGGATGGATGGGTGGATTTTACCTTCCCTCTTACAGCAGAAATGCTCTAAGAACATAGTACCTGCCTAGTTCACGTTCGGGCTCCTCTAGCCCTGCACAGGGAGGTAATCAATCAATAAATTATCCTATATAATAAAACCCTAATATGCAAATCGACCGAACAGCGGAACGACCGGAGGAATGACCGGTCGCTATGACGTGCACTGACCACCAGGGGACAGATGCTCAATGCAGGAGCTGCCCCCTGGTGGTCAGTGTGCTCCCAGGCTCACAGCTGGTGAGCACAGTGGCAGTGGTGGGAGCCTCTCCTGCCTCCACAGCAGCGCTAAGGAGCAGCAAGTAGGCAGGCAGTAAGGAGCAAGGGGTCCTGGACGGCGAGAGGAATCCCAGACTGCAAGAGGTGCAGCAGACCAGGCTGAGGGACACACACACACACACACACACACACACACACACACCAGTTCACAAATTTTGTGCACCGGGCCTCTAATTTGAAAATAAAAAGTCATCTAGCTTTGCTTGAATTTTTTTCGTAACTAGAAAGAACTCCCTGCTTTTTCAGGCAGTTAGTTCCATAGTCGAACTGCTCTAGCTGTTAAAGTCCTTCCCACTTTGGGTCTAACATTTGCCTCCCCACTGGTCCTAGTCCTGTCCCTGAGGCCCATGAAAACGAATCTGCATCCTCGGTCCCATGGCAGTCCTTCTGATGTTATGGACAGTGACCGGGTTCCCTGCCGTCTCTTACAAACAGGACGCTTCTCCGGTGTAAACACAGGTCATTGAAAATCCTTTGAAGCACTCCCAACATAGTTCAAAGGAGGACACGTCCTCATCGGTGTGTGGAGTGTTCTGAACTCCCACAGAGGCCACTGTGCCAGCAGGTTCCCTCTCCAGGTCAGGGACCCGGACCGGAATGGATGGTGACAACAATAATTAATGTTTACTCTGCAATTAATTATGGTTGACTGGTTAATCCACATAACACCCTGGGATATAGGTCAGGGTTTCTAGGCCTATTAATGGTCAAGATGATGAGGCAGAAGACAAGGACCGAGGCATATTTTTGCATATGTGATGGGGAGTAAAGGGACAAAAGCATACAGAAGACAGGCATCGAGGGCTTGCTGTGTGCCAGGCTCTACAGCAGGCTCTGTGTACTGAGATATGTTAAAGATGTTTCCAGATACAGCACCTTACACACAACAGGCCCAAAGCTGTGCACAAAGGTTTGATATTATTTGAAATAAGAGAACTGTTAGCTGTAGGTGCAAACATCTTTTTGTTACACAAAGATTTTATTGTAGTAGGATTTACTCCAAATCCCCTGAAAACGGATACAAATGGGCCACAGAAGTCCACTGAAATCAGTGTGTATGTTTAATTTCACCCATTTCACTGTATTGTAAATGCAGAAGACATTTTAAGTGATTCGTTTCATCAAATAAAGAATCCTCTCCAAATTATTTTATCATTTGAACAAGCCCCTCCTTAAAACTGGATTTGTAAGTATGAGACTTTCTGAAAGTTTTAATTCTTAAGCTTTGGGGAGATTTTGAGTCCTTT
Source organism: Myotis lucifugus (assembly GCF_000147115.1). Classification (NCBI taxonomy): domain Eukaryota; kingdom Metazoa; phylum Chordata; class Mammalia; order Chiroptera; family Vespertilionidae; genus Myotis; species Myotis lucifugus. The sequence continues at coordinate 106,668 of NW_005871520.1, forward strand.
GGGAATCTGGTGACAGCCACATGGGGTTTCCCAAGAAGAGGGGACAGATTCACATATGCACAGAGATTGAATAAATTCAGAGTCCATGAACTGGAGGTAGAGATCAGAAAAGAAACTGGCCCCTGGTGAGGCTTTGGAGCCATTGTGAGGGCTTTGATTTTCATTCTGAGTCAGATGGGAAGCCACAGAAGGTTTTGAACTTGCATTTTAACAGGGGCACTCTGGCTACCGTGATGAGAATAGACTTGAAGGGGGAGAGGGCCGAAGGAGGTTACTGCAAACATCCAGGTGAGAGAGGATAGCAGTGGAGGAGTGAGAAGTGGTCAGATTCTGATAGAATTTGCTGACCAGATTGAATGTGGTATGTGAGTGGAAGAGGTGGGTCAAGCTGACTCCAAGAGTTCTGGCCTGAGCAACTTGAAGGCTGGGGTTGTCATTACCTGGGATGAGGAAGGCTAAAAGGTTGCAATGTTGGTGGATGCAGGGGAATGAGAAGGGAAATATTAGGAGCCAAGTTTGGGACATTTTAAACTTGAGATCCAATTGGAAATGCTGAGTAGACCATTGAATGTCTGGTCAGAAGTCTGGAGAGAGTTTGGGCCTTAATACTGTTTATCTATAAAATCAAAAAAATAGTATAATAATATCTACATAGTAATACTTATTATTGGGGGGATTAAACAAGACAATGCATGTAAAACTCTCAGTTCAGGACTTAGTATGCAATATGCCCTCAATACATTTCAGCTATTATTTTATTAAAACTTAAGCGTTCTCGGTCAGTATTCCTATCATTACTATAAAGTTATGAGTGTGGTCGCTTTTAAGATTGATAAGTTGTTTCTGGTGTCAGTTCCTGGGCATGATTTGTAAAAGAAAACAAATTCCTGAACAATGGCAGTGCCTTGGAAATTAGTCCCTAGCCCCCAGAGTTTAAGATTGTGAAGGCTTTTGCACCCGTTCAGCGGTCTTCTTAGGTAGGTTATGTTACATTTCTTCAATAATAGGTATGTTATTTCATCAACCCAGAGTTCATTTCAAGTTTCAGAGAGGGTTTGACATGGAGAATGAGGCAGTTTATCCCAAGAAACTGAATACCAGCAAGGACCCTGCAGGGAGGACATTCCCAGACCATTCGTGTGGCCTGTGTGACACAGGAGGTTTCAATGGAAGGAAGCATGAGAACTCGTCGACTATCCTGCCTCAATTTCCATAGCTCCAGATGTGACTGCTGGCCACAAGTCTATCTGGCTCCTTCGAAAATCGATTCACAAAAGCCATGACCCATGTCTTCCTGAAATCGCAAGCTTCTTAGAGGAACCTTCCGTGAAAAAGCACACCCTTGCCCTCTGTTATTAATGTATTCAGTCATCTTTAGCTGTTTTATGTGGGGAAAGTGGAAACAAGAGCTGGCGTGGCTTTATTACACCCTTCTAGATCTTTGAAGCAATGAGTTTCCAACATCAAAACCTAAACAATGTTTGAGGTTTCTCTCTTTTCCTTTTTACATCTCTTTGAATTTTGACTATAAATCCTTGACCCTGTAATTCTCTTCAACATCTATAACAGGCCTAATGCTCAATAATCGCCTGTTAATAATCCTCCTTATCTCCATTTGTACATAAAGGGAAGAGGTGATGAGTCAGTTCAAACAGTCCAAAATGCATCTGCAACAGATAGATGATTAAGGTCACAGACAATCACAGATCTCGTGTGGTGGGTTTAGCAACGGAAGCACAACGCAGAACGGG